>NW_017671312.1:225771-315301 GCF_001879085.1 Nicotiana attenuata | reverse complement strand
GGAGCGCAATCGAATTGAATTTGGAGGTTCGATGTAGAATTAGGCTTGAATTGGCTAAGGTTGGATTTTGGCGAATTCCGGATGGTAGGTGAGATTTTGATCCGAGGGTCGGAATAGAATTCCGAGAGTTGCATTAGCTCCATTAGGTGATTTTGGATACGCGTGCAAAGTTTCAGATCATTCGGAGGTGTTTAGGTCGGGTTTTTAGATCAAATGGCAAGTTTCGGAAGTTTTTAGTTTAACTTAGGCTTGAATCCGTGGTTGGTGATTTTTGGTGTTTATGATAGTGTTTTTATGTTACGAGAAAGTTTGAATGAAGTAATAGAACAATATCGTGCATTTGGTTGAGGTCCCGAGGGCCTCGGGGTGAATTCGGGTGGTTAAACGAGAGTTTTGAGGTGTATTGCAGGTCAGATTTTTGCTGTCATCTGGTGTCTCCGCTTCTGCGGAAATGGACCGCAGAAGCGGTACCGCAGAAGCGGGTTCGTGGTCGCAGAAGCGGTCGTTGCCGGGCTAGGGAAATTCCGCAGAAGCGGAATGTGGCTCGCACCAGCGGGTCCGCATAAGCGGACACTGTAGCAGAGCGGTTTTGAGGGAACCGCAGAAGGGACTTCGCGTCGCATAAGCGAAGTCCGGGTTTTCCAAAGTGAAGATTGCAAAAGCGGAAATGGCCGCAGAAGCGGTCCCGCATAAGCGAAAGCGGGACCGCAGAAAGCGAAAACTGGACTGTGGGCGACATAAAGGGTTTTAAAATAATATTCATCCGCGACCCTTTCATATTTTTCTCACATTGTTGACGTTCTTAAGAGCTTTGAACAAGGAAATTCGAGGGTTTTGACTGAGAATCACTTGGAGGTAAGTTCCCTTGGCCTAAATATTCGAATTTATGGTAGAAATTACATGTAAATTGTAGAAATTTCATCAAAAAACGGGTCAAGCTAGGGCTTGGAAAGCTGTGATGTAAAAAATGGAATTTGAGGGTAAAAACGAGCTCCGATTTTGGTAAACTTTATATGCACGGACTCGTGGCGAGACGGGAATCTGTTGGTGTGATTTTTGGAATTTTTCGAGAAGTGGGGGGTCTCGGGTTTTACCACTTCGTGAATGTTAGTAACTTTTCGAGTTTATTTGATTGGGTTATGTTTTCTTTAACCCATATTTATGTATCCGTTGTGATTTTGACTAGATGTCGCGCGAGAGGTAGATCGGAAAGGAAAGGCATTGCGGACCATTCTACGGCCGAGTGAGGTGAGTAGTTGGTGTTATGATGGCCTGAAGGGTTTGAAACCCTGACTTATCACATTGTGAGCTATGTAGGCGTGACTCGCACCCCATGGCAGGTGCGGGATTGGTTATGACCGGGGATTGAGAACTTAAGTCCATCCCGGACAAAGAATGTTTCTATATTGACGACTGATACGCACCCTGTATTGAATATATCTTGGGCTTATTGCGTGTTTTGGGGCCTTGTGCCGATCTGTAGCATCCTTAGAGGATGAATGGCATTGTGATAGCAATGCTTTGTATAATCATTGATCTCAGTCCTGTGTTTAATCACTGTTATGAAATGCTAAGTCACTTTTCCTGAAGTTAAATATCTAAAGTAATATTCTTCTTAATAAATTGGAAATTGGGAAATTAATTGAATCTGTTACGTGACTCATATGCATATTGTGGACTGAGTATGGATCGGGCTGCACGCCGAAGCGAATGGTATGATTATATTGCGCTTGGGCTGAAGGAGCCCCTCCGGAGTCTGTACACACCCAAGTGAGCGCCGTCGACGTTAAATGGATCGGGCTACGCGCCGTAGCGGTCATGTCCATTGCATTGCATCCTTACATTATACTTGACTGATATATTTGAAGTTGTTTTGCTGTTAGTTCGTAGTTAGGTTGTTGGACTGTTAGTTTTAGCTTTGCTTTGTGGCATTTCGTGGATTTCTTATCTTCAGACATTTTATAATGCTTATTACTCACTGAGTCGTAGTAACTCACACCCTACTACTCCGTGCACCTTTGTGTGCAGATTCAGGTGCACCGGAGGCTTAGCTGAGCAAGGTTCTTTGTTTCCCAGAGCTTATCAGAGTTGTTGAGGTAGCTGCTTTGACGTTCGCAGGACCTGACTACTCTTCCTATTTCAGTTTTATTTATATATCACATTTCCAGACTTGAGTATTTCCGTTCAGATATTGTTATTCAGATTGTTTTAGAGGCTCTAGACTCGGGTGACCCCAGATCTTTTGGGAGTGTTTTTATCAGACTTCGTATTTTCTTTCCTCAGTATTATTCTTCGATAAACATTGGATTAATTATTCTAAAACTATTATATTCTCTTTAGATTGTCCGGTTTTGAGGTTTACGGTTGATTTGGGAACGACTGTGGTCAGGCTTGCCTAGCAATTTTTTGGGCGCCAGCACGACCAGGTTTTGGGGTCGTGACAAGTTGGTATCAGAGCCTAGGTTACTAGGCCTCGCGAGTTCATGAGCCGGTTTAGTAGGGGTCTCGCGGATCGGTACGGTAGAACGTTCCCGTATCTATCCTCGGGAGGCTACAGAACCTTTAGGAAACACTTCACTTTCCTTGAAATTCAAATCGTGCGGCTTGTTATTATGAAAAACAAATTTCGTAATTCTATTCTCCTCGCAGATGGCGAGAACCCGCGTTAACGGACGTGGCGGACGACCACCAGTGCCCCTAGAGGCCTGGTCCGGGTACGAGGCAGGGCAGCAGGGACAGCACCTGCTGACCCCACCAGTTGACCAGACTCAGTGTCAGATTCCAGCACCAAGTTGACCAGGCTCAAGGTCAAATTCCAGCTGTAGATGCTCCAGCAGCAACCTGTTCAGGCACCCGGCAGTGCCCATCGTGATTCCTGGTCTCTAGGAGCTTTGGCTCAGATCTTGTCCGTCTGCACTGGCCTGGCTCAAGGGTTTCAGCTACTACAGTGGCGGCTACTTCTCAGACTGGGGGTGGTCATCAGACCCCGATGCTCGCACAACCCGAGCGGTTGTTCAGGGCTTACAGACCCTGGGGTAGCTTCCAGCTCAGCCAGTCTTTCAGCCAGCTGCACCAGTTGCAGGGCTCAGTTTATTCCAGTTGCGCCAGTCCGCACTAGCTCTAGCTCATGTGGTTCCAAGCTATGCCGGATGACCGAGCAACGTCGGTTGGAGAGGTCGGTTAGGTAAGTCACAAATCATCTCCCGAAACTGGTCGAATCATCGGAAATCCATTCCGAGCCTTCTAACTCATAAGTCAACATTCGGTTGACTTTTCCAAACAATCCTTCTCACAAAGAGACTTATTGTCTCATTTCTAACCGAACTCTATCCGAATTACTTCAAATTCTCCAAACACATATAATGAAACATATAGAATCATAAAACAGGGAAAACGGGGCGGTAACTCCCGTAACGACGGGTCGGGTCGTTACACACAGCTGCCCCTCTTTGCTCGAAGACACGAAGGATTTTCGGGCAAAGATAAATGAGCATCATGAAGGATTTTTGGCTTCTCGGCACCCCATGAGAAGCATTTTGAAAACCGTCTGACCGAACCTTGCTTCAAAGGTTGCCTACATATCCTTGGCTATAAAGGAATCAGGTCAGTGTAGTTTTGGAAAGTCTGGTAGCTGGGACTACCAGGAGCTGTGATTTTCATTGCTGTTGCTGCTGCTACTGCTTGCTGACCTCCGTATTACACCAAAAGGAAACTCAAAGCTAAGCTAGCTATGCCTATCAACTATGAGTTACAAGATTCCTATCTATAATTCTCTTGAAACTTGATCTTGAGTCTTAGCTGATTTTGCTGTGGACTCCGATCTGAATCTTGATGCTCGCAAGCTGTAGGTGTTTACTTCTTTCTGCAGCATTGGGTCAAAATGGGATCAGCGGAGCTTGTGACTTCAATCAGACTTTGAGCAATCCGCACCCTTGTTTGCTTTACATTTGAGTTCCTTTCTTTTGTTCTTTTCTTCTTTTCTTTATTCTGGATTGAGATTCACCCTATGTCTCGAGGTCCACCTGCTTAAGATACCAAAACAAACAAACGAACGAAATTTTCTGCCCCAGTTTTCACTAGGAAAATTTCGTGAGTTAGTTGTGACACATATCTAAGCGATCAAATCAGGATTGCGTATCCTTGTAAATGAATCCAGGTTATGCTGGAAATGACCGGGTTATGCCGGAAAAGGGGGCCTCGGGTTATGCCGGGACGTAAAGAAAAAAGGATCTTTGGGTTATGCCAGGGAGATCCTCGGGTTATGCCAGGATTTGGAAAGAAAAAGCTCCTTGGGTTATGCCAGGGAGGTCCACGGGTTATGCCAGGATTAAAAGAAAAAAGGCTAAAGGGAAAAACGCTCAACTCAGGGATTGGAGCCCTAATGTTGGGTAAATGAAAAATGCTCAACTCAGGGATTGGAGCCCTAATGTTGGGTAAAGGAAAAACGCTCAACTCAGGGGTTGGAGCCCTAATGTTGGCTAAAGGAAAAATGCTCAACTCAGGGGTTGGAGCCTTAATGTTGGCTAAAGGACTAAAAGGAAAAACGCTCAACTCAGGGGTTGGAGCCCTAATGTTGGCTAAAAGGAAAAACGCTCAACTCAGGGGTTGGAGCCCTAATGTTGGCTAAAGGAAAAACGCTCAACTCAGGGGTTGGAGCCCTAATGTTGGCTAAAGGGAAAAACGCTCAACTCAGGGGTTGGAGCCCTAATGTTAGCTAAAAGGAAAACGCTCAACTCAGGGGTTGGAGCCTAATGTCGGCTAAAAGGAAAACGCTCAACTCAGGGGTTGGAGCCCTAATGTTGGCTAAAAGGAAAACGCTCAACTCAGGGGTTGGAGCCCTAATGTTGACTAAAAGGGAAAATGCTCAACTCAGGGGTTGGAGCCCTAATGTTGGCTAAAAGGAAAAATGCTCAACTCAGGGGTTGGAGCCCTAATGTTGGCAACTCAGGGGTTGGAGCCCTAATGTTGGCTAAAAGGAAAAATGCTCAACTCAGGGGTTGGAGCCCTAATGTTGGCTAAAAGAAAGAAACTCTCAACTCAGGGGTTGGAGCCCTAATGTTGGCTAAAAGGAAAAACGCTCAACTCAGGGGTTGGCTAAAGGGAAAACGCTCAACTCAGGGGTTGGAGCCCTAATGTTGGCTAAAAGGAAAACGCTCAACTCGGGGGTTGGAGCCCTAATGTTGGCTAAAGGAAAAATGCTCAACTCAGGGGTTGGAGCCCTAATGTTGGCTAAAAAGAAAAACGCTCAACTCAGGGGTTGGAGCCCTAATGTTGGCTAAACCAAGTAACAGGTTGATATTGGGAATTCTAAACTATCCTTTTTTGGGATTCTTTTGTTATCTCTTTTTTCTCTCTTTTTTTTTCATTTTTGATAAGATGCAGGAAGGAACTTGGAGGAAACTTCCCTTTTGCATTGATTATTTGCTGCAAAGTTGTTTCAGCACTTGCGCGTTTCTTTTCTTTTGGCTGCACCTGCTTTTGTGCGGTTGCCTGGATTGCACCTGTTTCAATTTTCAAACAAAGAACAATTATTAGTTTGAAACGGTGGTTGGTTTTGTGGCCTTGATTGCTTGATCCCAGCCTAGCTTCTGTTGAGAA
The DNA here is from genome assembly GCF_001879085.1 of Nicotiana attenuata. Classification (NCBI taxonomy): domain Eukaryota; kingdom Viridiplantae; phylum Streptophyta; class Magnoliopsida; order Solanales; family Solanaceae; genus Nicotiana; species Nicotiana attenuata. The sequence continues at coordinate 309,703 of NW_017671312.1, read as the reverse complement.
CCTCTGTTGCTTGCTGGTCTTGAAGATTCTTCTCTCTTTCAAATCGGATGGCTCATCTTGCAGGATTTCATGACAACACGCCCGCGTGGGGCTCCGGCCTTTCACTTTATTCTGCCTTTAAGACCTTTGTCCTTGACCCTTTTTTGTTTTTTCTCTTTCAATAGCTTGATTTCAAAGCATCTGCCAACATGGCCAGTTGGGATTGACTTGATGCATCCGCTGAGGCTGGGTACTTTTCTTTAGCTTTTGTTAGGGGGAGCCCTGTAAAGCCAATCCTGCCACCTTTTCTTTGTAATAATTTCGAAATCAGCGTTAGACCGAAAGGGATTCAAGGAAAAAGTAAGCAAGAAGATGAATTTAAAGAGAAACGTCCCTTTCGGGGGGAAGAGAAGGACTTATCTGGGGGTGCATGCAAGCCTCAAATAAACATGACATGCTTCTTGGACTGGATGCCCAGCCCGCACAAACTTTCCAGCTTCTCGTGAACCCATTGATCCGTATTTCAAAACCAGGGAACCTTGCCAGGACTCTTTTAGTGGTGAGATGTCTTCTTTTTGGCCGACCGTGCCCTTTGCGGGTTTTCGCTAATCGGCCTCTCTCATTTCTCTTCTCATCATCGCCCGATAGTGCTCTTTACTAGTTTTCACTAAACAGACTCTCTCATTTTCAAATTCTCTACTCACCATCGCCTTATGGTGCCTGAAGGTTTTCACCGATAAGACTCTCTCATTTTATTTCTTTCAATTCAGACTATATCATATTCAAACCATGTTGCTGTTCAATTCCCACGCCTTTGCCAATTGATCGGAAGGACTTGGACAAGGTTTTTGGGTAAAAGAATCTTGGATTGAATTACAACTTTGGAACCGTTTTGGTGGGCTCATTGCCGAGCCATGATAACATTTACCCCAGTTTCATTTTTTGGGGGGAAATTGGGATTTTTGTTTTGGTGTGACTGAACCCCAGAGAGAGGCTGCCTACGTATCCTTTCAGAATCAAGTCAAACGTAGTTCAGGAAAACATTTGTTTTTGTTTTTTTTGTTTTTGTTTTGTTTGTTTTTGTTTTTTCTTTTCTTTTCTTTTTCTTTTCTTTTCTTTTTCTTTTCTTTTCTTTTCTTTTCTTTTCTTTTTCTTTTCTTTTCTTTTCTTTTTCTTTTTTTTTTCGATGGTACTTCCGGGTTCCAAAGAGGGTAGCCAAAGAAGAGTAAACGGCTCAAGTGGGTTTACGAAGGGTTGATAGTGTTTGGATAGCGAGAAGGAAAGCCTTCGTCATCTCAACTGCACAAAATCCATCACCGTAGAGAATCTAGACATAGTACCTTTTTACTGCATCCGCATTCACTGCTGCTTCGGGATCATTTCCTTCGATGTCTCCCAGATACAGTGCTCCCCTTGGCAATATCTTCCGGATTATGTATGAACTCTTCCAATTAGGAGCAAATTTTCCTTTTGCTTCCTGGTGATGAGGGAGAATGCGTCTTAACACGAGTTGTCCCGCTTCAAAATTCCTAGGATGCACCTTCTTGTTGTACGCGCGGGCCATTCTTTGTTGGTACAACCGCCCGGATGTGCCCTGAGTACAGCACACTCTTTTGTTGTAATGTATGGACCTTTCCAACCCGCGAACCAATTTTCCTTCAATTGTTCTAATTCTTGGTTTTATTTCCTCAAGGTTACCTTCTTTGCATTTCGACTCTTGATTGATTATTTCGAAGTCTGACAGCGTTTTGGGATCTAGGCATGAAGTCCGCAAGCATGTCATGTTATTTAAAGCTGCATTATTAGAGCTAAAGAGAAGAAATGAAGGAGAAAAAATAGCAAAATCAAAAAGAATAAAGAAAAATGAACGATGAATATTGATTTCATTTCTTGGAATTGGGAAGATAACAGGGTTTACATTGGGAAATTAAAAAGACAGGAAACTAGAGAGAACATCCGAGTTACACCCTGGAATAACTCGGGATGCAGAAAAAGTGGCAGGACAGGTCTACCGGGATTCCCACCTGATCAGGAATGGCGTAGCCTTCCAGTTTTGAAGCTCGGCGCTTGGTCCCATGTATAACACTTCAGCGGTGCTAGTGCCCTCTCCCGGCTGGACCATATGGGTTTTGTAGAGCATTTTCCTCATTGCCCCACGTATTTCTTCACTTTCTTCAGCCGTGAAAACCTCATCATCTTCCTCTTTACTGTACTTAGGCTTGACAAAAGTTTCATACAAATGTACCACCTCATAATCGGCCATTTTCATTTTTTGAAAGAACACTTCAGCTTGCTCGGCACTCACAGGCTTTTTAGGCGGGAAACGCCTTCTGGTGGCATTGTTTACCTCCTCTACATTTGAATATTTCTCAACAGGGGGGGTTTTCTAGCAGCTCTCCACCGTCTGATGATAATTCCATGATACCGCCGCAGGGTTCGTCATAGGCTTCTGTGGTACGCGTCCAATAACCACTGGCTCACTCAGCCGAGGTGGTTTGATTGTCCCCCGCACCACATAGGCTTGCTTGGGTACGTACATTTGTGTTCCTTTTTTCAAATCAGCTTTCTTTTCTGGTTCTGTCTTGGTGATTTTGCTCTTCTTTTCCCATTTCTCTTGCTTCGGGGCCACCTTTGGCTTTCTTTCAGCATCAGCGATAGCAATTATAGCTTTTAATGCTGGATCAAATTCTCTGTCTTCACAGATCATCCCAATCACCGGCCCGTTGTTGTGGGTTGGCAGTGGATTATTGGTCACATTTGGGATATCCTCATCCCTCAGTATTATTTTTCCTTGCTCTATTAAGTTTTCCACCGCTTGTTTCAGGGTCCAACAGTCATTTGTATGATGGCCTTCTGCCCCTGAATGGTATGCACACCTGACACCAGCTCTGTAGGCAGGCGATGCCGGGTTTTGTCTGTTCTGAGGGACCGGCTGCAACAAATTCATGTGAACAAGCTTCGGGAACAAACTGGAGTATGGTTCACCGATTGGGGTAAAGTTTGGTCTCCTGGGTGGTTCCTGAGGACGGAAGTTATTCTGTGGAGGTCAAGGGTTATAGTGGTTTTGGTGAGGAGGCTGATTTCTTTGAAATGGAGCTTGGTTTCTATTGGCATGTGGATGCGGCCGAGCAAAGGGTTGAGCATTCATAACCGCATAAGGTGGAGGAGCATAAGCCATATCATGAGGGTAGTAATGTTGAGGGGTTCTTTCGGAAAACACAGGTCTAGGAGCCCGGTATCTTCTTGCCCCTGAAGCTGCCATAACCGTTTCCTCTTTCTTTTTACCTTTGGCCATTCCTCCAGACCCACCTTGGATGGCTTGGGAGGTTGCTCTGATGGCCGACTGACTCAAAATCCGGCCCGTTTTCAGACCATTTTCTACCATTTCCCCGAACTTAATCGCCTCTGCAAAAGGTTTGCCCATGGCTGACATCATGTTCTGGAAATAATCCGCTTCCTGGGCCTGAAGAAAAACAGTGACCATTTCTACTTCATCCATCGGAGGTTTCACCCTCGATACCTGTTCGCGCCACTTAATAGCATATTCTCTGAAGCTTTCCGAGGGCTTCTTCTTCAAATTTGCCAAGGAGTTCCTGTCTGGTGCGATGTCGATGTTATATTGAAATTGCCTTATAAAATCTCTGGCAAGATCGTCCCAAATGTGCCATCGTGAGACATCTTGGTCCATATACCATTCTGAGGCAATGCCTACTAAGCTTTCTCTGAAGTATGCCATCAAAAACTCCTCTTTTCCGCCAGCCCCGCGCAATTGGTTGCAAATACTTTTTAAGGTGAGCAATGGGATCGCCATGCCCGTCATACTTCTCGAACTTCGGCGTTTTAAACCCCATGGGCAGGTGCATATATATATATATATATATATATATATATATACATAAAGAGAGAGAGAGAGAGATAAATATAGATTAACCACAAAATCAAATGGTCAAAATATTAACAACCCATTTTGGTTATAGGTCAAATCGGGCCGAGGAAGAAATGCGTCTAACTTAGATATGGTATATTTAAGCTTACGTGGCATTATTATTAGATTTTTTAAATTAAATTTAATGCCATGTCATATTTTTTTATTGAATATTTTGTAGATTTTGAACCAGAATGACTTTTAAATAAATGTGAATGACTTTTAAATAAATGTAAAGTTACGTGACTTTTAAGTAATAAATAATAGATAAGTAACTTTTGTGAAATATAGAATTAGTTGGATGTAAATTAACCCCAAATCCATAAAACTTGCGGAAGACTGAACCTTTCTGTGGCAGACTCTGTGGTGTCATCAAATATTTTTATTTTGCGTTATAATTTCCCTATAGTTTTGAAGATCCATATTTGTAATAGCAGCATGCCTATTCCTTATCTTCAACAACATTGTTGGATTAATAAGAGCATTTAGATTTTTGGCACAAACCTATAGGGAAAAAGTAAAACATTCACTCAGACAATTATTTCCCACTAAAGGAATATCAGTAAATTTACATTTTAAAACGTAATATTACCCATGCAAAAGAAGATTGGGAGATGGACAAACCAATGGTTATGTAGCAGGTATAGGTATACTTTTTTTAATCATGGAGATGCCACCTATTTAAATATATCAAGGATACGCTGTTAAAGGAAAAGACATGGGAGTATAATAACGGATTAGAATAAAGGCACAACCTAATCCTTCTTAAGATAGGAATTTTCTGGAAAAGAACATCATATTCTTGATGACAAACAACAAGACCAACGATCGAATAAAATCTCACAAGTGGGATCTGGAAAGAGTAGTGTGTACGCAAACCTTACCTCCACTCCGAGAGGTAGAGAGGCTCGGGGTGGAGAGGCTGTTTCCGATAGAAACTCCGCTCAAGGAGACAAAACATCATATTCATGAGAGGAATAAATTGATTTCAAGAAAGCTCCTACAGGGTAAAACACAACAGAAAAATGATTACTTCATTCATGCAAATTCAAACTTCCGAGATATATTACATCCTTAATTCACTTAAAGTACCTCTCAAGCAAAGACAAATTCTAAACTGATATGATAGATAATACAAGTATCACTCCCTTAAGAAGTTAGAAGCAGATAAGAGACTGGGAGATGGAACATCGATATCGACATATTACTTCTGCTTGCTCTTCAGCTTAATAAGATTAGCTTGAGCAGCAGCTTTTGCAACTGTTGTAGGTTTCATAGCGCTCTTTGGATTGAGAGCTTTTCTTATCTTAAACACAGCCCAAGCAGTTCCTATAGCATGTCCTGCAGCACCGAACCCGTGACGTGTCATCTCTGCAGCCTGGTCACCATGCCTGTAACAACATAAGTTCACCATTAAGCATATACTGATTCAAGAAAGAACCATACTTCTGAGTTTTATTGCTATATGAGTTCAAAGAACCGTGCTAAAAAGTGAATCTTATCATCATCCAATTTATCTCTTCTAGTGTGAACGTGGCTTAAGGAAGCAAATGACTCAAGTTCAAGTAGTTTAATAGTAATAAAAAGAAGGGATCTCTACACAAATATCTGATCGGATATACCGTTTACTTTTCCTAGACAGTATACTAGATTATACGATACATAGATTATACGCTGATTATATATATATACACATACACACACACTTCTGCCAACTATTTTTAGTTTAGAGGTTGGGTGGACGGCTATTTAGGTAAACTCTTCTTAAAAAAAAGCACTTGGGTGAAGATCTAGAACATCACTCAAGAAAATACAGATTAGGATACTCTTGTAACACAAGTTTGCGCCTCACCTCCACATTTAGGAATACAAATCAACAAAACAAAGAGTAACTCCGCCTCTCAATTCGGTTAATAAGGGAAGTACCAACATAGGAAATGGTGTTGACTGCAAAAGCAGAATTTACCTTTGTTGAACAAGCCCAGTTGTCACAGTTGAGGTTGTTGACATCACATTCTTTCCAGCCACTTCAACAGCATCACAAACCTTATCTGTAATAAGTAGCAAAACCAACAATATCAAGAGTTTATAAGGAAAATAATATAGTTCATGTTCTTCTTATGACAAAGCAAGTGGATTTTATTCTCCTAAACTCAAATACCAAACAGATAATTGAAAAAGAGAGATCGAGTAGAAATACATACTGAATCCATCCAATGAGGCAAGAACAATTTCTCCAGGAAGAAGGCTAAAGAATTTCTGACCAGCTTTAGAGTTTGCAATAGAACTTGTAAAGAATCCAGAAACCTTCACTACTCCTGAGAGTAAGCCAGTTGCCACTTCCTCTGACATTTTTGTCATCTTCTTCACCCTGGAAGGAACAGAATACATTTCAATCTTCCGCTAGAACAAACTTAACAAAGCAGCAGGAAAAATTGATCAAGAGAGAGTAAAATTGATATAACAACTAGATGAGATGAGCTATATCAATCCTCAATATTCATTCTGCTCCATTGTTTGAACTCTGCTTCAAATCAGTACTCAATAAAGAGTAAAATTCAACAACCACAGCTACTATACTACGTATCCTAAATAAGTTGGGGTCGACTATATGAATCTTTACTGATCATGTCGCTCAATTTAACTCATCTCAAAAAAGAGTAAAATTCAACAGAGAAATAAAAAAAAAGAGTGTACCTTTTCATCCTTCTCATAGCCTCAGGGCTAATCTCAGAGTTACTTCCCTTTCCCATCCTCTTCATCAACACATCATTCCCCCACTTCAACCTATCCACAGTAACATCACCACACCACAATATCCCCTTCACCAATTGACCCGACCCGGCTGCAATCAATCTTGCTATACTACTACTATAATCCTCAACATTCGGAGCCAAAGTAGTCCAATAAGCAGCAGAACTCCTCTCCATATCCTCTTTTTTCTTCTCCATTTCTTCTGGTGAAACATCATTTGCTGCCATCCACCATTTTTCTTCAACCCCTTTATTATCCTTGTTCACTTTCTCCACTCTAAAAGCACTGTACTTTTCCAATACTAAATCCAACTCCTTTAGTACCCTCTCTTGTCCTTTTGATGCTATAGTTAAACCATAGTTGAGTAAATTATCTTCATCATTTGCTTCAGAAGGTGTTCTAAGAGTGAAGAAATAGTGAGACTCATCAAGTTTTATAGCAGCCTCATCTTTGGCTAATGGCCATTGGATTTGATCACCGACACGTGCAAGAACAGCAACAACGTTGTCACCTTGTTTAAGTTGAATAATTTCAAATTCACCACTAGCGAGTTCAATACTACGTTCTTTGTCAATCAGATGAACTATTGTACCTGGGATTTTGACGATCACTTGTTCTAATGACACAAAGTCAGCATTTTTATTGGTTTCTGTATCTGGGAAAAGATTTTCTGCTAGATCTTTCATGTCAATAGTGGGGTACAAAGAAGAATTAGAACAAGTTGAGGGGTTCTTTTGGGAAAGAAATGGAGAAGTTGATTCTGGGTTTGAATCAATGACTTGTGGGTATAATTTTGGGGGATTTGAATTTTGGGAAGACATAGTAGTTTTTTTGGATTCTTGATTTCCCAGTTTGGACACACAGAAAGGAATGAACTTTGTGGAAAATCTGAGATGGGGTTTGAAGATTTCTAAGTTTTAGCTTAAAAAGGGATGAACTTTATAAAAATCTGAGATGGGTTTCGAAGATTTAAGCAAGATTTAGCTTAAGGTATAAGAAAATGGAAAAAGGCGGTTTCAAGGTTGAAGACGAGTTGACGTGGCATGCCACGTGGCTTTATATGTAAAGCCCGTGTGGAAGCCGTGAGATTCTTCGCCCTTTTTTATGGTAAGAATTAAGGAATAATTTTATTTGCCGTGTTCTGTACTGTAAAGTAACTGTCACTTGAGGACGTTAAGTTAACTACGGTTTGACTAAAACACCCTTTGCTTTTTTTTGCTAAAGAATATTTGCTGATGTTTCTTGATTCAGTTAAAAATTATTCCCGGGTAATTAAAAGGATTATTCCATTATTTGTTGGCAGAAGCGAGTGTTTCTGTTCTGCTAGGAAGTATGATTTGTATGAATCATCAAGAATCCTAAGTGAGTATATGAAAATGGGAAGAGTTAATGATGCAGATAAGCTGTTTGAGAAAATGCCTGAAAAGAATGTAGTTATTTGGTCAATCATGGTCCATGGTTATTCTAAAAATGGGCTACACAAAAAATCAGTTGAATGTTTCCATTCAATGAGAAATATTGGTTTACTGCCGAATTCATTCACCATTGTAGGTGTTCTTGTAGGGGTCTCAGAATTGAGAGACTTAATACTTGGTCAATCAAATCATGGACTGATAGTGAAGTTGGGGTGGGAAGATAATTCATTTGTGGGCACTTCCCTTCTTGAGGTTTATGCAAAATGTGGTAATATCAGCGACTGCACAAAGATCTTTGAGAACTTAAAAAGTCAAGGTCTGGTTCCCTGGAATGTAATGATCAGTGCATGTGTACATAATGAACTCTTTGAAGAGGCTTTCTTGTTATTTAATAGGTCTCAGAAGTCTGGTTTGTTTCCTGATTCAATGACAGCGTTGGCATTGATACAGAGCTGTGTGGCCATGGAATCTAAATGTCTTTGTGAATCGGTTCATGCTATGGTTGTTAAGTTTGGTCTCGTGTCTTATGTACAGGTTAACAATTCCCTTCTTTTTCTATATTCTAATTTGATGGTGTTACCTGCTGCTTGGGAAATTTTCGATACAATGGAAGAGAAAGATGTTATCAGTTGGTCAACAGTGATGAGTTTACTGGTTCACCTTGAATATGCTTCGGACGCTATAAAGCTTTTCTTCCATATGAGAGATTCAGGGAATGAGTATGACAAGCTCATCCTAATGAATCTGATTTCAGCTTGTGGAACTTTAGGGAACTTGAAGATGGGAAAATCTGTTCATGCTCAAGTAATAACTCATGGTTTTGGATCAGATCTTCCTCTACTTAATACGATGATTACTATGTATGCAAGATGTGAGGACTTGGATTCTTCAAAAACTATTTTTTATCGATCAAAACTGAAGAGTATGGTATCGTGGACATCTATCATTTCTGGACTTCTGCATAATGGAAGGCCGAGAGAGGCACTAGATATGTTCATTCGCGTTAGAATTGAAGAAAACATCATCACTGATTCGGTTGTTCTGGTGAGTGCACTAACTGCTGTTAGTGAAATGGTTGCTTTAGAACTCTGCATGCAGCTTCATTGCCATACTGTAAAAGTTGGGCTTACAAATTATACAAGTATTCAGAACTGTCTCATATCAACCTACTCAAAGTGTGGAGATGTGGAACTTGCAAACAATGTTTTCATGCAAATGGTATCTCTTCGCGATATTGTATCATGGAATGCTATTATAAACGGGTATGGTATCAATGGCCACGGAGAAACTGCTCTCTCCCTTTTCTATGAGTTCAGAAAGTCGGGAGGAATACCTGATAGTGCTACTTACTTAAGCATTTTGAGTGCTTGTAGTCATTCAGGATTGTTTAGTGATGGTTTGTTGATTTTCAGTCAAATAATAGAAGAAAATAGAATCAGAGTTAGTGCAGAACATTATAGCTGTGTAGCTAATTTGATTGCTCGGGCAGGGTATTTACCTGATGTAAGTAAGTTCAAGGATGGAGAAGGTAAGGCTATTTGGAGGGCTATATTAAACGGATGTGTGCATCATGGTGATTTAAGATTAGCAGAATTTGCCGCGAAAAAGTTTGATGAGCTGATTCAAAAAGATTCTGGTCAGCTTGTGTTGCTCTCAAATCTTTATGCATCGGTTGGGAGATTTCAGGATGCAGAAGCCTTAAGGTTGAGCATGGGAACCGAGAAATTGATTAAAGATCCAGGATTCAGCATTCTCACTGGAAATCTGTAGCTCGTTGGTCGAATCCAAATCAGGTCATCTAAATTCTCATGAATGAATAAAATTATGCAACTTCAGATCATGAGGATCAAAAAGGATTAAACTTTGATAGCAAATCTGTTCAAAGAGTGATGCTTTCCAAAGAGAATAATAGGGTAAACAAAAAAAGGACAACAAGCACATCAAAAATCTGAACTATGAATTCCTATAAAATTAAAATTGAGAGATGGGAAAACACAAAACAACAATAATATCCAGATAAAAACAGGTGATGCAAATTTGCTTCAAAACAAAGTCTTAAGGCACAGCCTGCTGAATACTTCAAAATTGAAAGAATCTGTTATCAGTAAAGCTCTTAACAACACTAATTACTCTTATGCTCTTATTTTGCTTCTCTTACTCTTTGCCCTCAGTGATCCATCCTTCAGCTTTTTCCCAAGCTTAGTACTCTTGTTCCTCTTTCCATCTTGCAAAGACAACTTACTTTTCTTTTGTTGCTCAGCTTCTTCGCCTTCTTCTCACCATTCGACTCGCTAAAATATATACTACCCTTCTCAGCTTTGCCCTTTTTTACTTTCTTAACTCCATAATCCTCACTCTCCTCAATGTCTTCATCACTGCTTTCCTCTACTGCATTACTACCAATAACATCATCATCACTTCCCAGTCCATCTACTACACCAGTGTCAAAGTCCATATACCTAACTTCATGAATCCTCCCTTTATTCTTCTTCCCCTTCTTCTCCTTAACCTCAACTAAACCACCATTACTCACTTCTTCGCCTCTCTCCTCAGCAACTTCTTTCTCCTTAAACCCCTGAATCTTGAGTTTGATATCGGGCAACGCTTGATACAAAGGCAATGCCAAAGAATCACAAAGTCTCAAATGCAAGCTTCTCACACCACCCCATTTCTTAGGAACCATTTCAACAACACCCTTTACTGCTTCCACCACATTCTCAATAATTAATGCACTTTCCATTGAAACCTTACCAACCTTCATCACACAACAAGTTCCAGTCTTTAAGTAAAATAACCCGGATCCACAACCTCTTTCCAATTCTTGTGCGTCAAATCCAAAGGTAAAGGCAGCTTCTTTTTCTTAAAAAATTGCTTACCAGGTAGCTTAGGAAGCAAATGAACAACCCTTCTGTCAACCAAGAAAAGATCATATGAATCACAAAGCTTTCTTTTTGCTTCAAAGGGTTTGTAGTTAGACTTAAGCTTTGAAATTTTGATGACTGCCCCAGCTTTGCTTGCGTTCTTCACCGGCGCTCGCCAGATGTATCACTCATCCCGCTCCGTGGTTTTTGATGGGTATGTTATGGGATTTAATGATCTTTTTTGCATCATCTAAAGTGAGTTTTGAATTGGGTCTGTCATCAATGATGAGGCAAAGCTCAGAGGAAAAAGGGTCGTGAAGAGGGTGAGGGAAAGGGATTTTGAAAGCGTTGGTACGAGGTTTTGGTGGGATTTTTTTAAGAGTGAGGTTGAGGTAGATGAAGTCATCTTGTGGGAGTAATTGGGGTTTTTGGATTTTTGATTTGGAATTTTTCCATTTGAGAAGGGCGTCTACTGCCTTCTCTATGGCGGCGCGGCTGACTTTGGCAGCGGTGGCGGCGGAGGAGGGTGGAGGAGACTCCATTGTTTTTTTTTTAGAGTCGAGGATGAAGACTCTACAAAACCCCGGCTAAAACCCTGTTGTGCTATATGAACAAGAAGTAGGAAAATGATATGGATCTACCCTATACTTTTCAAATTTGCAAAGACCACCCCAAAGCACCTCTTTTTTTTTTGGTGTGTGTGGTTGTTTTGACTTTTGAATTAACTGTTTTTTATATCAATAAATATACTGTCTTAAAAATTAAAAAAAAATTAAATAAAGTGTTTGAGACACAAAGTGAGTTCATAAAATTGATAGAATGTATAATTTCACTTTAGTTAGTTCAATAAAAGAAAAAATTTTGCATCATAGAAGTCCTTAGAATTATGTGGAACATCTTATAAAAATTATTATTAGTTGTCCTTTAGAGATTTGGGCATGATAGATTTGCCCTATGGCTCTTAGAAAAAAGATACATGTGACTTAAGTCTAAAAATGATTAACAAAATTCTAAAATAAAATTCTTTACATGATTACAAAATAAAAGTAGTTGCACTTCCAAAATGATAAAAACAAGGATTACAACTCTTTTATCTCATGCACAAATTCTAACCTATTCCATGGTTCATGTTGCATATTTATTTACCTCAATTGAATATTGATATTTAGAATGAGATAAATCAATCTTCTTTCTATTCGATTATTCCTTTCAATTTATTTATTAATATTATAAAATTATTGATGTATGATAAAAATTTAAACCCTTGATTTTAGTTAAGAATCTAAATACCTGAAATTGAAATATGTCATATTATAAAAGACATTAGAAGGAAAATAGCACCAGAAATTTGTAAAAAACTAAATCAAATATTAAAACTCGATTTTAAAATTAAGTCCTATGTTTTATGTATGCCTATTTTCAGTAGCTTTAGAGTTTAGAGTAGTGCTAATTGGACGAAAAAAAAGGTAGTACAAATATAACTTCTTAATTTCTAAGTTTTGAATGAAAAAAATATATTATAGTTTACTATAACTTTAACATTAATGGGCTTTAAATAAGGAAATCTATAAAAAAAAGATAAAAGTTTATTTGCTTTTATAATCCTAAATATTAGGATTCTATATATATATATATATATATATATATATATATATATATATATAACTGAATTTAAATTAACAGATAATTTTGAATTTATAGATAAAGTTTTTAAATTTGAATTAAAATCAAAAAGAAATTTATCTTTTGTTATCATGTTATCATACTTAATTCGGTTAATGATCATATGCAATCATGTAGGAATTTTGTTATCTTATTTTAAATTATCTATATATATATATATAATATATATATATATAATATAATATATATATTATATTATATTAAGGAATAAAGTTACCATTATATTGGCATTGTGATTAAGCCAAGTGGCAAACTAATAAATGCAATTAGTATATGTTAATTATTAATTTTGATTAATATATATATATATATATATATAATAATATAAAAAGATAATTTTGAATTACAGTAAAGTTTTAAATTTGAATTAAAATTAAAAAGAAATTTATCTTTTGTTATCATGTATCATACTTAATTCTGTTAATGATCGTATGCAATCATGTTAGGAACTTTTGTTATCTATTTAAATTATTGAAATACTACTCTGCGCCTCTGGCAAAAAAAAAACTACTCATATGACTATAAAACTTTTTTACATTTAAAATCCTATAATTATAATTCTTAAAACACTATAGCTAGATTTGAATAAAGCGAATTTCTTTTAAAATGTAATATATAGGTACCCTCTATGTTATCCAGTAACAAAAAAGATAAAATCAAATAAAAGTTTACTTACATATATAATGAAAAACCTACATGGAGGAGAAAAAAAGATCACAAAAATCAGTCAATACTCAAACAAGTTGTTTTCTTTTTCTTTTGAAGAACGTTTGTTTGAAGAGTCAATTTGTATAAATGGACATCAAACAAATAACAAAACTTTGGCTATACAATTGCTATCATTAATTTCAATTTAGCACTTATAGGAATTGAAGGGTATAAGCCGAAACTTCTTCATTTAGCGCAGTCAACCCAACATTGCAAGGGTATAATATTTATTTGTTGAGAATATTAGTTTTGAATCAATAGAATGATGTGAGGGTTTTTTTTTCTCGAATTCGATAAGAGCGATATTGGTTTCTAATTGATAGTTTCAAGCGTAACAAAAAGAATATTTAGAAAAAAATGGTATGAAGTGAAATATTTTTTTTAAAAATGTAAAAATAATTTAGAAATGGGATTATTTTAAAAATATAATATAATTTTAAAAATAAAAGATATGATATTAATAAATTTTAGTAGAGTAGAAGTCATATCATGGATAAAATTAAAAAACGGAAATCTTATGAATATTACATAAATATCTGGCTAGATTTATTGTTTACTTTTTATAGCTAATATACACAGATCATATACCACAACACACGATTATACACATATTATATATGAATTATATATAAATTACACATCCTCAATTTTTTAATTTAAGTGGTTGGGTGAGCACATATTTAGGTTGGTTAGATAAATCCAAAAGAAAAATATGAAAGAATTTCCAGCAAAGACTAAAACTATTAATAAAGTTTTTATGTAGACAATTTCTATTAAAACTTATTCTTTTATAGCGAAATAAATTAATTTTTTGTAACCATAGAAAGAAAGACATAAAAATTTGGAAATAAGAGATAATAACGAATTTCTTCTTCTGTTTCATCTTTGTTGAGTATACAAAATTTAGAAGCTGATCTCATCGATTTCAAATATTTTTTTCAACTCAAATACATAGATTATAAGATAAAGATATCTTAGAATATTTTTTTTAATTTACATTGTGTGTCGTTTATAAATAATCACTATTGCCGACAAACTGATATGATTTCGATTTAAATTTAAATGCAATTTGAGTAGTTTGAATTGAAGTTAAGCCAAGTATGGTGTCGATAAAAATTACTTGCAATGTTATAGAATAACAATCAACTAATTTAACATTTAATGATTCAAAGAACAAAAAGTTTGTATATATAGGGTATTCAAAATTGAAATATGTGGCTAGAGATATTGATAAACTCAAAATGGAGTAAAACTGAAATAAAGTTTCACCGGCTAAAGAATCATTTCAATTTTTAATTAGCCAATTAAAGTAAATTTTAAATTAAGGATAATATCTTCACTTGCATCATTATAAAGATAATCACTATAATATATATATATATATATATATATATATATATATATATATATATATGTTTTAGTAATTGAAATTTCAAAATAGAATTATTTTCTGAAAGATAACACCGTACCAAATAAGAATTCAAGTCGTAGTAAAAGAGTCACATCGTAACCAAAGAATCGTTCATATTGTGTCAACCTTTGTGCTTTGCCATAAATATGAGTTATTATTTCGCTTTGTGGCTATTTTTAGGTTCCAATGACACCAATGAGAATGGTGCAAAAATAAAATTATCAGTACGAGATTTGAGAAAATGTCCGTCTTTTCATGTAGTATTTCTTAATTAATATCTAACGATTATCTATAATTATCTAGAAGGTTTAAATTTTAAGATTATTATATATAATTCAAATAACTCAGATATTTAACATGGTTAATATCAAATATCAAAATGGAGTCATACTGGGGAAAAAATTCACTTGCTAAAGAATTTTTAAATTTTTTAGATAGCCGAGTAAAATAAGTTTTGAATTAAGGATAATATTTTCACTTAATTTATTATAAAATAAATTATTATTGAAAAATAAATTTTTAGAAACTTAAATTTTAAAATAGAAATATTTTTTGAAAGAATTCAACACACCAAATAAGAGTTTAAGCAACAATAAAAGAGCCAAGTCGTATCCAAAGAGTCCTTCATAGTCTCAACTTTTGATTGTTTATCCATAAATATGAGTTATTATTTTGCTTCCTAAATATTTTTAGGATCCAAGGCGAGAATGGTACCCAAAAAGAAAAATAGAATTATAACTTGAAGATTTGAGAAATTTTTAATCTTTTTCATGTAGTGTTTCTTAATTAATACCCAATGATTATCTATATTTATCGAGAAGGTTTAAATTTTTAGATTATTTATATGTAATCCATATAACTTAAATTGAATTGGACTTATAAGCAGTTCGTTTCTTCACTTTGATATGATTTCCAATTTATAATCAGACGATTAACATGGAAATTGAGGGTCTACTTCTCCTCTATAGGTTCCGAGACTTAATCAATGTAGCGTCATGGTTAAATGAGTTATGGATTAAGCTTTTGTTTGGAAAACGGACTTACACCGACGACATTGCTACTTTAAAGTTTAAGAAAGCTATAAATAAGAAAACGAGTAAAAAGGCAAATAATACTAAAGAATAAATGAATGATAGTAATTGAAATTGGAATTAAATTTGACCGATTGATTGTGTGTTAATCGAATTTCGCTGGAGGACGGTGTGGTTTGGAGAGAAAAAGTACAAATAGCATGAAGTTGAAACAAATATGATGTAACACCAGGATTCTAAATCCATCAAGTAGAGACAACAACGATGCTATAATTTCCTCTTCTCTTATTACAAAGCTATGTGCTTTCACATAGCTCAAGCAAAGAATTCCAAAGGAAGCTCTTTTCTGGGTATGCATTAGTTAGGACTGACTTCAATCTGCTCGTTTCTAACTTTTGAATATCAATTGACAGAGTCATTGACAGTTGCTGATAACAAACAAATAAAATCAACTGCGCGAAAAGTTTAGAAGTTACTGTAAACTTGAAACAAATATGAAGAAGCATCATACCTTTTTGAGCCACATCATATAAGTTGCAGCAAAGGTTGCTTGAGCTTTATGATCCTCAAAGTCACTATCAGGTACATTTGTGCAGGAACGGAATAGTTCTAATTCATTATCTATGAGCATGTCAATGTCAACTGTCTTGATGTTTCTCTGGTTAGAAGGCAAGGATCTATCATCATCACCGCATGCAAAATATCTTATCCAGCATGTCAAGAGGAAACGGCGATGAAGCCACAATGCCTGACAGGAAAACAATAACATGAGACGGTTTCTTGCAAGCTTTCAAGCTTGTCAGAATTCAGAATATCTTCATGAAGCAAATTAAAGAAAATTGAGATACAGATAACAGATAAAGGACTTAGGACAGATGCAATCAAATTTTGTGCATGGAACTGATCATATTTTTTAAGTTGAGGCATCAGATTTGGGAATCTATAACAAAAGATCAACATGAACATTCTATTGATCTCATTAAGGAGTATTATAGATGAAAGAGAAGACGATTCAAATGAGATAATCTCCATAAATTTCCAAGAGGTGTGTGTATATCCACTCCAACACCTTGCTGTCAAATTAGACGTTTCACTTACTTTTGTAAACCTACATAACTTAGTGTGCAACATTAAACGATTGACAGGAATGGTACGACTCTACATGCACCAAAGAACTGTCTGGGGAGACTTCAGGGAACTTTCAAACATCACTAAGTCATATAACCAAAAAAATTGTTATTGTGAAAACCAGTGTGATATACATACCTCTCTCCCCACATAACGTTTTATCAGCTTCTCCACCCAGTTGAACTCCTCCTATCAGCAGATATTGAACCCAAAAAAAAAAAGAAATTAGCAAATTGCAAGATGCCATGGCTTAGTATTTGTCTATAGACGACTTACTGTTTTCAGAACCAACAAGAATGAAAAGTAAGACTTTTTCAATCCAGATATTACTCCAGGATTTTGGCATTTAACACTAAAAGCTTCAGAACTAGTTGAGCATTTTACTAGAAGTTCCCCACCTCTCCATCAGGAACTTTAACTTTCGATCCTTTTTCCACACTGATCATTCCTGCAACACCTTAATGCACTTTACTAGATAAAGGCATTTTAGTGGAACTCATAGTTGGCTAATTAAGGTTGAACCTCTGTGATTTTCTGAGGAGATTATTATGAAATTTTTTAGAATGATGATGCTAAGGCTTCTCCTATAAGCATCTTCTGAGTTCATTGTGAAAATAGAATCTTTACACAAATGACAAATGCCATTCTTTTTTAAATTATTATAATTATATATAGGGTGTAGGAGAAGGGGAAATGGGGGAGAGGATTACATGGTGGAGAACCGAACCTTCACCAACAAGGTGAAAGTTCAAGTAACCAACCAACTGAACTACTAAGATTCCCCGACAAATGCCATTCAATTTTGAGGAAACAACCACATGAGCAAAAGCATACCTTCAACAATTCATGAAGTTCTGGATCAAAGCTAGCATCTCGATCCTTGTTATGCTGTGATTCTTCAAACAGACGAAGCATTAACCGCTGTGTAGACCAATGTACCAAAATAAACAACATTATACCTCCATGCCTTCCTCTATTTGAACTTTGAATGGAATAAGCAGTTTCACAAAAGAGACAAGCAAATCAAGATTCTGATGGAAAAAATTCTAACATATATTACAAATGGCCATCAGTAAAGCTTTTCACCCTCTATAAGCAAAGGGCAATTACACGATTAGTTCACAACCAGCCAGCAGCATTTACCAAAAGTTAAGACGAAAATAATAGCTCCGTGATGGTAACTCACCGCACGGTAATGAAAGCAAGAGTTATCAGCAACATGGAGCACAGCCCAGTGCCGTGACTTGTCAAACTCCTGCAGCACCTGGATGCATGAATTTAAATCCATTTGTTAAGAATTATATATACCATATTGTATATATAATATTTCAAAGAGATGAGTGCCGCGGAGATGATTGGCTGGGGCTTAAGAAAATGAGCCCATCTTCAATGGAAGATCAGGAATATGTAAGACACTTTATCACAAATCTATAAGAGACTATGACCACTGACAAAACTTTGCCTTCTCTGCATAGCCAGTGAAATGGCAGGAAGTCGCAAAAGAGAAATACCACGAACCTTTCACTCACCTGTTCCCCTGACATGTAGGAAACTAACCAGCAACGGTGATTCCATGCACGATAGTTCATTTTTGATCTCTGTAACAACAATGAGAGCCAACTTAGATCTCAGCGACTAACTTGCAGTAATGAGTACAAACATTGGTAATAGATTAATCCAAATCAGAGTGGATGAATACAAGTGAGCCAGTAATTGTTCAAGTTTAACCAGAGGGTCCAAACTACCACATACACCCCCCCCCCCCCAAAAAAAAAGAGAGAGAGAGAGAGCCCCTCTCAATTATTTGAAAGGAACTTTAGGTATTAGAATTACCAAAATAATTGAATTATGACATTAGTAGGAACAACTTGGACATTAATACATCCAAGTCATTCAACTACAACACTTGGTATGAGCCCACCTATTCCGGCCTCAGTGGGCAGAATTATCTCAGTGAAGCTTGTGAACTGAACAAGTTGTCAACATGTGTGCATTGGTTCAGACAGCACAAATATTCCACACAAAAAGAGTAGTTTTCCGGGAATGATAAAGCTTTTTTTTGTTAAAGACCCATCTGTCAGAAAATTATCATACGTTTTCTATTATAGAACCAAAGTACTTCAAGAACAGATATAAATATGAACCAGTATATCTCGAGAGAATCCGTGGAAACATTCCTAGTATCAATGATAGCCACCTTGTAATATAACACTCAAATATTGATCCACCAATAGGCTATATGTATGCAGTTTTCACAGTATGATCCAAAATAAGACCTCAGCCAGTTTTTTCACTAACTCGGATTCTCTTTCCATAATCTCTTGCAGATTTGAACAATTTCCAGCAATCATCTTGATCACCCACCTCCTATCAGTAATTAACATTAATAAGCATCTCGAACTACTGATCATTGAAAGGGTAAAATAAAAATTCATTTCAAACTAACTCCCAGAAAAGACAAACACCAACTTCCAAGAAACGATTAAAAAAAAGTTGTATTAACCTCAATTAGAGAAATATGTGTGTCATACTTTCTTTTTTCTTTTTCTGCGATGCCTTACTAGCTTATGTTCAGATCCAAGTAGCGTCGGCCAAGCCGAACCTTAAATTTTTCTCCGCGGATGACTGATCATTGAAAGGGTAAAATAAAAATTCATTTCAAACTAACTCCCAGAAAAGACAAACACCAACTTCCAAGAAACGATTAAAAAACAGTTGTATTATGTGCGTCATTATTTTCTTGTTTCTTTTTCTGTGATGCCTCACTAGCTTATGTTCAGATCCAAGTAGAATTGGGCAACCAACCCCCCCCCCCCCCCTAAAAAAAAAAAAAAACCACCCCCCTTCGCTCTTAAGATTCAATTTTTTTCTTTCATAACTAAATTTACATACAACTGGAGCATGTGACTCTAAACATGCCCCCAAAAATCATAATCCCAAAAAGGGGATTTGAGACCGCAGATATGCCAATTCATCATATGCCATTACCATGCTTCATCATTAACATCCAAGCATGAGCTTATTGTAAACAGGTTTTCAAAGTTCGATACGAGAAAAACAATCTTGAGCGACCAGAGATAGAAAAAGAGAGTGAATTGAGAGGTTCATCCATGTAACAGAATGGACGCACAAAACAATAATTAAAAAAAATTTGCGCATAGCGGGAGCTTAGTGCACCGGGCTGCCCTTTTTACATATGAGAAGAGAAGTATGTTACCTTTGGCTCCACGTTTGTTCACTTTTAGGTGAATGCGAGAGAACCGCAGCTGAAAAGATAAGCTCATTCATGAACATGGACAAAGATTGCTTCTTTGACAAAACTAGCTTCCTGGGGGGAAAAACTTTATATGGTCAGGACTAAAAAGTTTCTACTGATCTTTTGCCGATATATATCATGCGTTTTAACTCACAAAAGAAAGACTTCTTTAAGGATGTAGATGTTAAACAGACACCATAGCTCTATGAGTCAACCATTAAATTTCGCTTTTGTTAAAAAAACTCAAACCATTAACGTTCACTATTTCCATTATCGTGGAGTCTTGTATTGTCCTTCAGACTAAAAAAAATACATTCTGCTCCAGAGCTACATTTTCAAGATCAGATATCCATAGAAGGTATGTATCTGGTCAAAAAGCTATTGACAGCTGTCACCATTTACAACGAACTGAAAAAACAAAACTTTATGTGTTCAAAACAAACCTGGAATTCCACGCTGAGCCAAAATCACTACTTAGAAGCAAAAGTGCCCTGCTGTGCTTCATCAATTCACTTTCGAGACGAAGTGGAGAAGATGAGGGACAAGTTGAAGCATTTTTGTCATCTCTCTCGTTGTAAATGCTACGGTGCACTTTATAACTTTTATATGCATCCACAAATGCATTCTTAGCCGCAACATAAAGCGGAAAGAGAACCCTAGTTGAGATGCCCAGCTTGTGATCCCTAGCCCAGAAAATTGTCTCAAAACTTGACTTTGGCACAGAACCAACAGATGTTGAAGGAGTCCCAATATCCTCATTTAATGCAGCAAACTGGGATGGGTGAATGAACCCTATTTCATCACTGGACACAGGAGATGCATGTCAGATTGCTAATGACAGCATCACTCTTGAACTCAACATCTCAATAAGAGTAAAAATAAATAATAAGAAATATGCAGATGTAATATGGATAGTTAAAAAAACGTTAGCGAGAAGAGTACAAGAATAAAAGTTTATCACCTTAGCTGAAAGGAATAATTACAGTGACTTTTAAAGAACATTCTTAAATAGAGGTATCTTACAACAACAACAACTATGCCTCAATTCCAAACAAGTCGGGGTCGGCGATATGAACCTCATTTCTTTATGTAAGCTCAACTCATATCATCATCATCATCACAAAAACAGCAGTTCCTTCTTCCTTGTTATGATTTGTAAACAATAGAGCTTTCTTTCAGGAAAGAGGAAAATTCCTCATCATAATACTACATTAAACAATGACATCCTACCCTAATGTACAAGTTGAAATGATTTAAGTGCTTCAAAGATAAAGAAAACATTGCATTACATTTCAAAAAGACGTGATAGCACAGCAAAAGTCTGAAAATGTTTGTATAGCCTAGAAATCCACAGCTCCAAACAACAAACGGTTCCTTTATCACACTCAGATGACTCATGGACTTCCATTGTAGGACCATCGTTGGAAGCTCATGAGACAGTTCTCCAAAAAATTACGTCACTCCACTAGCCATATTGTTCAGAAATAGAAGTTAAGAGACTATTGTACGAAGTTCATATGATGCTACAGTAACCACTCCAACCATGGTCTTATTGATTATTGATTCAAAAAAACAAAAAAAAAAATAATGGAATATTATCATTGAAATAACCAGGAAAATTGCGTCCATATACAGAGACGGGGAGACTTACATTAGAGGATCAGACTCCAATATGCCCTCTAATTGATTCAGAAGCTCCAATGGACCAGGTTCGCCCATCTAGAATTGGTTTCTAACTACAAGAGCTGTTTATTCCCCAAATGTACGCCGATTCCTAGAATTGGCTGCTGACTCCAAGACTATAAAGAAGTGGATAAAGTATTAGAGTTGCATACGGAGATATAATTTAAATTATGAGACAACTTCTAAAAGCAAACTATTTAAGGGACCTATAATTGAGGATTGGCTCGAAAACTCAGCATTCACAATGATCCAAAATGCTCAGACTCATGAACAGTTTAGCACATATAAAAGAATAAACGAAAAAGCTACATGAAGGCGAGGTGGCAACCACATCTGTCAAATTTCCCAAAATAACAGGTACTATACAATTTAGGAACACTATTGCACTCGCTATTTATTCATTAGTTTAAGATGAACTGATACTTTGGAATTTCAATTTTTGCAACTGCAAAACTAGCATAGACTGTCAGTGTTCTACACTTATCATTCATTATTAAAGAAAATATTCTTCTTTTTTATAGGAACAGATTAACAGAAAACTATTGCACCTTGGTTTCAATCCAACTAGAAGAGCAACACAGCCTAAATATTCTCCTAATGATTTGAGTTTTGATATTTTCTTAAAAATAATAAGTCAAGTAAGACTTGAGGACAAATCAATCTCTCTGATAAGTGAAACACAAGTACAATTTATGCCAATTTCTTCAGCATACATTTCTTTTTAGTACTGTGATTTAATAATTCATATAAAGTGTCATCCACTATCATAAACAATGTCCAATAAGGACGCTTATGGAATTAACAATATAGCAAAAAAGAATTAATTGGATTCAATTTTCAAAAGAAAAAACTTACAAAATTGCCTCAAGGGGAGAGCTTGTGAGCAAGATTTAAGGCTTCTGGGATTTGCACAGATGTTTCAGATGAAAGCAATGATTTTTCTGCCTCATTACAGGACATCTTCTTTCTTTATTTCTCACTGTTTATAATGGTTTTTGATTTTAAAAAAAAAAAATCAAACAGATTTTAATACTTGGAAGATATAAACAAATACCCGAAACACCAAAAGAGTTATTTACAAAGAAAGTTGAAAACTTTGTCAAATTTGCAGCAATAGGGAATGATGAGCCAAAAAACGGAGGAGGGATTCACAGAAAACAGTTTTCTTTTTTAAATTTATTTTATGTTTGGTAGTGAGGGTAGATTTGATTTGGACGGCCCACTTTCATAGGCCCAATAGATCCACGTTTTCTCTTATAGCTCTAGCATTTGGTTTAGGCCTAAAATACAACATTGACTGCTGAAACTAATTGCATTATATATATATATATATATATATATATATATATATATATATATATATATATATATTCTAAGGTTTTTGTGTTCTCCGGCACAAGTTTAATAGATGGACTTGAAATTTGAGGTAATTTTTTCATTAAAAATGAGGGTTATCAGGTGGATTAATCTCATTTTACTAAACCAAGGTCTTGTTTGATGTCTTAATAGGCAGAATTAAAGACCTTCCTGAACTTGACGTTTTTTGGCGAGTGTACACCTTAACTATTCGAGGTCCTAAATACCCCCTTCAACTTGGTTTTTGAAAGTTATTCACTCCTTAACGCGCTACATGGCGAAGAAAGTAACTTCAAATGAGTTTGGGTGCGTGAAGGTGCCATTTAATCGCCACATCAGTGTCAAATTATCATTTTTCTTAAATGTTGTTGTATCTCCAACTATAAAAATGATGAAATGACTTTTTTAAATTCCAATCCCTATATCACCATTATCATTCCTAATTCCATTCATATTCCATATTCTCATCATATTTTCATATTCATTTTGTGATATAGCATCTTCTTCTTGCTTTACAAAATAACAAATTTCTCCCTAAACATCAGCATAAATTATGCTTAATAGGCCTTGTAAATACCTCAAATATTAGGTGTATTTTCGGAGAACACTACCCGCTGTAATGGTGTTAATCCCGACATGTGGGACACATTTGAACAGTGATTGAGACCCATTTGGGTTGGGTTTGTCGGTTTCTTCCACCGGGGCTTTACTTAAAACTGATTTGAGTTAGATTCTTCCACCTGAGTCTTCGCCGGATTCTTCCGACGGAGTTATATTTAAAACTTATTTGAGTTTGAAAGGACCCATTTGAGTCTTCCACCAAATTCTTTATCGGATTTAAGTTGGCCACTGAAATGGCGTAAAAGCCCTGATCTTTTATTAGAGTTTTAAATTTTTAATTAAATAAAAAATAATTTATTTTGGCACTGTGTACATCCACATCAGATGAAAATTTCATATGGATTGCGCGTGGATGGACAATGCTAAGGTCCAACAAGTTAAGGAGTTAATAACTTTCAAAAAACCAAGTTGAAGGGGGTAATTAGAACCTTGAATAGTTAATGTGTACATTCGCCAAAAAGCGTCAAGTTTAGGGGGTCTTTAACTATTCGGCCTATCTTAATATGTGGATGTGAATATGTTATTGTATTTTTTGCTAATTTTGGAGTGTTACTTTCTGGATATCTTTAGATTAAGGATTTGTACTATTGTAGTTTAACCTCTACGACGAGGACAGAGACCTCCGTCAAATTTAATATTCACATTGTGATATTAAATAGTTGTTACCTATTGTTACACGTAGTTGAAGTTAAAACATGGAATCGCACTTGTAAATAACCCAATTTTGATAATGATTTTCAGTTTGTAACAAGACAATTAGCATCCGGCTTCTCCTCTACAAGTTATGTGGCTTACTCAATGAACCGTCATCATGGGCGGAGCTAGTCTTACAGTCGCGGGTTTCAAACTCAGTAACTTTAGTACATATATAATACTTATTTTAAAAAATTATTGAATAAATATAACTTGTTAATTTAAAATTCGAGAAGTTTTATTATGTGTCTCACACAACTTACATTAGTTGTGTGAGGCTCCTTTTTGTCTCATAAATTTGTGGACCCCAATCTTACATTTCTGGGTCTACAAAAATCTGGATCCATAAAACTGTGAGACAAAAAAATGCCTCATACAACTAGTGTCAGTTGTATGAGACACAAAATAAAATTTTCCGTTAGATGAGTTTTGAATAATGCTTATGTCTGAAAAAATGGAGGCATTTGCATCTATACCCGCCTTTTGGGTCACGTTTTAACTTATACCCGCTTTGCAAAAAAAAAATTGCAAGCGTACCCACTTTTCGCGTAACTTCAGGCATACGGACCTGAAGTAGCAAAAATTTTTGCCTGAAGTGTAGCAAAACTTCAGATATTTTTGCATGAAGTTTGGCCCGACTTGCAAAGGCAATCACGCAAACTTCAGTTCATAGTGTAAATGGCAAACTTCAGTTCAATAAAACAACAGCATGTGTAGGCTGAAGTTTTTGTTTGTAATTGCTGAACTTCAGCATTCTAGTAGCTGAAGCTTTGTTCTGTATTTGCTGAACTTCGGCATGTTTTAGCTGAAGCTTTGTTCTGTTTGTGATGAACCTCGGGGCTGAAGTTTGTTTTGTATTTGCTGAATTTCAGCATTCTAGGAGCTAAACAACAATGAATTTAATAAATCATGATTAGCAGCGATTGATGTTGTTCATTTCAAAGATTAAAAAAGAATGAAAAATATTTTCGATATGAAAACAAGTTACTACAGATAAATTAGAACAAAAAACGAATGTGCCTGTAAAGCTAAAAGATCTAACAGGTTAAATTATTGTGAATAAGACCAAACTGAACATAATGGGACAAGCAGATATATATATATATATAAATCATCAGGCTAGAACGCATAACAATATCTCAATCTTGAGCATTCACCATTCAGAAAACGAAGGAGGAGAAGGAGGAGGAGAAAGAAGTCTGAAGTTGTTTAAATAGTGGGTACAAGTTAAAACTTTTTTAAAAAGTGGGTATAGGTTAAATGGGGGCGACCAAATAGGGCGCCATGTGCAATTTTTACGAAAAAATGGAGTTAAATTAACATTCGCAAAACTAATTGAGTTTCATGTCCGACTAGGCGACTATCGTTTTTCTCATTCTCTTCTCCGACAAACAGCTAACTACCGCTTCCCTAGCTTTCTGGATAATGCCCAAAAGAAGCAGTTTCCAAAAGCTTCTTTTCAATTCTTACACAAACTGTTCACTTGCATTTAATTACTTGTATAAGTTATTAGCCAATTGTATCACTCCCCCACACGTACAAAGGAAGTAAGAAGAAGCTTTTTATTTTTTTTAAGAGAAAAATGTCTAAAGGTTGTGACCTCTTCTTTTTCAACTTATACTGTTACTACTAACGTGTGATAAAATAAAAAGACAAAAAAGAAAAAAAAAACTTGGCTTCTGATATAATTCATAACATATCAAAGTATTAACTTAGAATGCATGAATGATGAATCTCCAAATTTTATTTTTAATTCCTAACGACATAAGAAAAAAAAAAAAAAAAAAATNTCTATATATATATATATATATATAACTAAGTAGGTATTTTTTCAATCAAAAAATTCTTCTCAGTTTTAATTATACCTACAGTTATGAGTACATGTAATCTTAATTTTTAGCAAGTTTGATGGCAAATGACATTTCATTATAAATCTAATTTTATTAAGAATATCATTTAAGGACGTGTTTAATTTTGTATCACCTATCTTGGGGAGATGTCAAACATTTAATACTGGTATTGCAACTAAGATTTCCCCCTTATTAATGACAAAGGAAAAAATGCAGAACGATTAGACAGTGTTCCTGTTATTGCCCCAGAAGTTTCGCAATCCAGCTAATTCTGAACAAGCTAGCCTTCTGTTTAATTATATATATTACTAATTAAGTCCATGACCTCTATAAATATATTGCACCTTCTTTGGCTTCACTTCAACATAAAAAGACGTCATAGAATTGTTTAATTCAAAGCCATGAGAAGGAGAGTTTCTGATATTTTAGTATCCAATTGGAACTTTTTGTGGGCAATGAATATCACAATTTTCAAGTTGTTACAATTTCTAGGTTATTTCAATACAATATTTAAAGGCAGTTTATTTCCTTCTCTCCTCTTACTCTTCTTCTCAGCAAATTTTAGTCTGTTGCTGGTTTTTCTAGCACTAGTTTTTGACATGGTTGCAAAATTTCGAAGCAATTCAGACTCAAATGTTATTATTCACTTGAAGACTTGCAAAGGACGTGGCATATGTTGGCATGCTTACCCAAATTGCTATATGGTCTATGATTGAATAAAATATAAACCAGATGTTAAAATTATATATATATATATACTCCACTTTTTATGTATCATTTTAATTTATATGTTCGCAGCATACATAAATGGCATCGCCAGTTTTTTGTCATTTTATTTTTATCCTTTTGAGCCTGTAAGTTGTTAAAGTATATAGTAAACTATAAATCGGCATTATTTTTCAACCGTGCGTTCCATTTAGCTTTATAAATTGTTCTTCACAGTCACACTATTGGATACTAGATAATTTTTTGTTCTGGATTCTTCTTTACCTTAGTCATATAAAACTTATGTACATCGACATGTGTAAAGATTTTTCTTATTATTATGTTATTTGTCTATACGGGTAAAATCGAGGATAGAGTTATTTCTGATTTTTCGTTGTGAAACGAGGAATGACTTTACTTGTTAGTGGCTCTGTGAGCCCGAAGATACCCAAAGATCGGAACCACGAACGGACGAATGATATAACGGGTCTCGAGCACGGCGAACCCGAAGCGAATCAAGCTCGAGTGAGATGAAGAATCGAGGGTAAAGGAAAGGCTGTTGAAGGAGACAAACGAGAAGCCGAAATATCCGCCATCAACCGGATATTGCGGCGCAGATCACGCTCAGTTGGCTGCGGATTTTATTTTTGTGGAAAGAAGGAAGGAAAAGATTTTTACTTTATTTAGACTTATGCTAGGGTTAAATCCCTCTACTATATAAAGAGGAGGACCCCTTCATTTTTCGGACTCACTTTTTCACGAACAAGGCAATAAAATTTACTTTAGCTCTCAACAGTCATTTTAAGCGTTCTTCAGTTATTTACTTGTTTATTCAGATCCGAGCTCTATCTCTAGGGCTCAATCGAGACCGATCATTAGCATCTAAGCTAAACGCAAGGCTTAATACTGCGTCACTTTTGTTTGATCATTCCATCTTATTTCAATTCAACTAATTACTGTTCTTTGATCATTTGTGTTAATTAATTAAGCTACATATTTCTTAAATTGCATACAAATTTAATTGTTATCTATTTTAAGGGTAAACAATTTGAATACCAAGTACAATTCTATGCATGTAAAACGGAACTACTTTATGTCCAGACACTTAGATGAACTGAAAGATTGAATTTGTACACCTCAATTCACAGAGTAAAGTAAAATTATCATGCCACTTAGAAGTCAAAGTACATTTACATCTATAAAAGTGTGAGCTACTTACTTGGAAAAGAGGGTAAGTAACTCATGTAACCAAACAATCACATTAAATATTCTTTATATTGTATATAATTAAGGGAGATGCTAAACGATCACACTGGCATGACCCAACTTTGGCCACACCAGTGAAAATACATAAATAATCCTCTAACTAATTAGCCTACATGTTTCCCTCCAAAACACAAAATTAAATTCCAAGTCTTGAAGTATGCAAAAATTAAATGTTGGGAGATGAAGAGTCTTGTGTATTTCCCTTGTAGTTATGTGTATATTATACAAATTATACGTGTTTTAATTTTTAACAAATTATTATATTTTCTTCCTTTCTTATAAACAAATACGGTATACAATTTTGTATGCTTCCTCCTTACCAAACCCTAAACCAGCGGACACTTTCCTCCTTGCCTATCCCTAAACCAGCGGTCACTTTCTCCTTCTCTAAAAATGGATTCAAACCAAGAAAAATTGGCGGTGCAACAAATATGAATCCAAATGAACATAACACAAATACAACAACCATGAATATCAACCAAGATAATAGGTTTGATCGAGTTAGGGACGAGTTGTACAGATCTTTAGGGATGGCATCGGACGATAGTTTGTTGAATGAATACGAATGGGTCGATGTTGATTCTCACGGCAGTTTCAATAATGATATGCACTTAGATGATGATGATGATGAAGAAGTCGATGGAGAATATCACGGAGAAGCTAACGATGATGAGGAGCAGGTTTTATGAAATGAGTTAGAGTTATGTGATGTTGATCGGGAAATAAAGAATGAATCCACTGAAGAGGATGTGGTTGTAGGTCCAATCTCTGGAATGCGATTTAGAGATAAAGATACTTTGTTTGCATTCTACAAAGAACATGCACGACTGAGAGGATTCTCCATCATAAAAAGAAATTCCAACAAGAAGGGTGGTGACACTGCCAGGTATATAACCTACTGTTGTGATAGGACTAGGATTCGCAAAATCAAGTTTACCACCAAGAGTAACAATTGTAAAGCTAGGCTAGCTGCTGTTTTGGATGATTCTGGTTGTTGGTGGGTCTCTAAGGTCGTTCACGATCACAATCATGATTTGCTCCCATCCGTATCGCGCTTGATGGCTGGACATAGGTCTGTTTGTGATTCTTTGAAGAGGGATCTTGTAGCTCACGATCGGTATGGCATTAGACCCTCCAAGAATATTAGACTTGCTGAGGTTCAACGTGGTGGACCGCAAAATTTGGGTTGCACTCCAAAGGATTGTAGAAATTATATTTTGAAGAGTAGGAACTTTGAAATGCAAGAAGGGGACGCACAGTCGCTGCTCAACTTTTTTCGTGAAATCCAGGTAAAGGATAGGGAGTTTTTCTATTCAATCGACGTTGATAATATTGGTAGGCTGCGAAATGTGGTATGGGTGCATTCACACTGTAAGACAGCGTATGAGCAATTCCATGATGTGATATGCTTTGATACGACGTACCTTGTGAATCGATATAATATACCATGTGCTTCATTTGTTGGCATCAATCACCATAGACAGTCCATCTTACTAGGATGTGCTCTCATGTCTCATGAAGATATCGATATTTACAAATTAGTTTTTAGAACTTGGCTTGATGCCATGGAAAATGTTCATCCAGATGCGATCATAACTGATCAGTGTCAGAGCATTAAGGTAGCCATTGCTGAAGTGATGCCAAATACAATATAGGTATTGTATTTGGCATATATTCTCAAAGTTGCCTGTTTACTTAAGTGGTGTTCGTCCTTCTAAAATTGCACGTGGAGAATTTAAATTCATGGTCCTTGATAGCATTATTGTTGAAGTTTTTGAGAGAAAATGGACAGAATATATTGCAAGGTATAATTTGCATACAAGGAATTGGTTCAACAAGCTTTACTCTGAGAAGGAAAAATGGGTTCCAGTGTACCTTGATGTGAATTTTTGGGCTGGTATGCTATCTACGCAAAGAAGTGAGGGGATGCATGCGTTCTTTGATGGATATATTACCCGTCAAAGCACTCTTAGGATGTTTGTTCACCAGTATGAGTTAGCTATAAGAGCTAAGCATGAGAAAGAGTTGGAAGCGGAATACAGGTCAAAGGGCATTAAATTGATGAAAGGTATATACTGACAAGGTGGAGAAACGATGTTATTAGGCCACACTTGAATCGGTTCCATCAAGTTGGTTACCCAACCATGACGCCTGAGTATAAGACATAGATGAGCATATTGAAGTATTTTGACATGGCTTGTGATATAGCATTGGGCAATAGCGTGAAGGTTCAATATGTTAAGCATAATTTGAAGAAGATGGTGCATGATCTTCAAAACTGGGACGACGAAATGTTCGTGCCAAACTAAGACCAGGATGAATCAGATGAAACTGAAGGCACAACTCTACGAGATCCCCAGTACACTAATTCACGTGGCAGGCCGAGTTTGAATCGATATAGAGGAAGAATTGAATACTACTTTACATGTTCACAGCCGCGTGATGTATTTGGAACTAGTAATGGCGCAAGAACCGGTGTTAGAGGGGGTGACAGGGGTGGTGGCAGGATTGGTGGAAATCGTGGTGGTAGAGGTGGCGGTAGAAGTGGTGGACGTAGGGGTAAGGGTAATGGGCAAGGCAGAGGTACAAACGTTGAGCATGATGGTTCCCTAAGTGTGAATGAGGTATAATTTTGCGACTACATTTGATTTAGTACTTAAACATATCATGTTTTCTTATAGTGTTTGTTTGATTTTAATTGCAGCAAATTGATGCTACACAATCGCAATCAAGCTTCTTTGATCTCAATGCCGAACCAGACATGGAAATATAATAAAGAATAATATTGCTGAAACTTGGAGTTCTCAGTTGGCCTAATTGCATTGTTGTTTTATTTGGTGTAGAACTTTTTGATTTTGAAGAAATTTTGCTTGTTTTGTATAAACCCTAACCCTAATATTCAAAAATTCAAAAATTATACTATAAATACAACTCTATACATAATTAATCTCATTCATCCAAATTATCTTTTAGAATTCAAATTTCTCTGAAAATAACAATGGAAAGAGCCCCTTCTAAGAAAATTGTCGATGAACCTCTACAATGGTTCACCCGTCAACCATGACATCTTGTACCAGGATGTTAAGAACAAGTTGAAGAACTTGAAGACGGAGACAAACCTGTTGATGCTACATCTCACAAGGGAAATCGGAGCAGACTATGTTAAACGTCTTCTCCTTGATTCTTAACCGCTCACTTCCTGCTACGACATGCTTGAGGAACTTCTAGCCGAGCAAGATGAAGAACCCAATACTCCTGTGATTGTTATAAGTAGTGATACTGAAGCCGCTTCTAAGGTTTCAAAGTCTGTTAACCAAAAGAGCGAAGAGTAATAGTTTGTGTTTTTTGTTGTTGTTTTGTGATGCATTCCATGTTATTAGCATGGTATGCTAAAGTATTTTCCAAATATTATTTGGAATATGTTGAAAATTATCAATTAATCAATGAAAATGCTTATTTAGTATTTATTCTGTTTCATATACTTTTGATTCTTATTTTATTGCTACATGTTTTAAAATATTTGTGCTTCCTTTAATTCCTGGTTAATGTTATTATGGAACCAAAAGAAATACCTTTTTTAGGTAAAAATATGGTCACTTTGCATATCTATAACAATATAAAAATTATCACTCTAATATTAAAAGAATAAATTTAAGGAAGAATAACTATAACAATAATACTGACATAGTATAGGTGAAATTTCTATTTCACTAAATTAATAAAAAAATTAAGGCATATCTCAGAAAATCAAAACGAAAGAAGATGCATAATTCAGCTTCACTGTGAATTATGTAGATCTCAAAATATGTAGATCTCAAAGAATTTAACCAGTTTCAAAAGCTTTAATTCAGAAAATTAAACCAGCACAAAATTTCTACAAGTAACAAGTTAGAATTATTTGCATGTAATTGAAAAAAATTAGAACCAGCACAAAATTGTTGCTCTTTATTTACAAAAATTAGACCAAATATATCAGAAAATTAAATAACACAAAGTCCTGTTTTAATTCTAGTGAAACTAAAATAATGTTATCCAAAATTCATTCTAAAACAAATTATTTTTTCCTCAAAAAACTAATCCAGAAAGCTTAATCAACAAGGATTCCAAGTGTCACCTAAGCTGATTGCTGCAAATATTTAATACATAAATGTTGTTTATTATTACATTTTTGAAATCTACATAATTCATAAACCACATATTAACCGGACAAAGATCACACTAAAGGTTAAACATGATCGAAATGCTAAAGAAGTCACAAAATTCGAATTTCATAGATAATCAAATAATGAAGAAATTGAACATAAAATAATCATGCCCAACTTCATTACGACACTTGATATTCAAAAGTAAAAACAAAGTCATCAACTCTTGCACACCAAATAGAAATAACAAACACTTTTCAAACACAAGATATATAACATATGAACTAAAATTGACATAATTACTTTCCAACATTTTCAGACAGCTTCAACCCAATAAATATGCCCGCTAATATAGCAGATGAAATAACACTTGCTGCACTTTCATTTGTTACCACTTCTTCATTTCTTCAACTGCCGAGCTTGAAGATGCCTCTTGTGAAAAACTTATTTTTTTAAATTTGTTGAAGGCTTCTAAGGCTTCATCATAACATTGGAAAGCATGAAAGTAGCTACCTTCGACTCCAACAAGCATTTTAACACACTCAGACCAACTTTTGTATATTCCCGGCTTCTTACCACAAAAAACAACAAACACCATAGATTTGAGTGTTTGTTTACCTTCAGCAGATTTTTCAAATTCATCGAACGCTGATATGGCTGCATCATGAGACTTGAAAGACTGGAAGATGCTACGCTTAACCCCGATAACCATAGGAGAACATCACTCCATGAGTAGTATATTCCTGGCCTTTTACCAGAAAATACAACATATACTTTGGAAGCACTATTCTTCTTCTAATGCATCCTTAATCTATTACCTAAAACTTAGAAGAACATAGGAGTTTAAATGAAGGTTTGTTTAAGTATGGGTTTCGGCCATCTAAAACTTAGAAGAACATAGGAGTTTAAATGAAGGTTTGTTTAAGTATGGGTTCCGGCCATCTAGGATTTGTTAAGTAGGGTATCGTGTGTTTAAATAGTAGGGCTTTGAAGACCTACTAAAAAATATACGAAATATACACTCAAATACTAAACATATACGAAATACACAATTAAATACATGTATAAAGATGACTTATTTCGAATTATATGAGTGTATATACTACCAAAAAAAAAGGATGGAAATACATTTAAAAAAAAAGTATTGGGAAGACAAATAGGGTTTGAACTCTTGAGATCTTTCATGTATTGGGAAGACAAATATTTAATGGTGGGAGAGAAATATTCAAAAGGTTATTGAAAGGGCATTTTGGGTATAAAAATTCGGCTGAAACACTAATTAGGGCGTAAAATTACTTAAATGACCCCATTTAGGTCTATCCGGCCGAAATCGGTGTGGTCAAAAGGATTTTTCCTATAATTAAATCTTTTTTGCATAGCAAGAAGTATATTTCATCCATCCCATTGACACTTTGACGGTTTAAATTAAGAGTCAAATGGTGTTTTATTTTACTATAATCTGTCCGAACATTTTAACTCAAAAAATTCGCCATTTTTAATAATTACTCTTTTATAGGTTCTTAAATTGTAGTATAAATTTTAACAAAAATTAAATGAACTAATATACTCCCTCCAGTCCACAATAAGTAATCAATTTGCTTTTTTATTTTGGTCCAAAATAAGTGTCCATTTATATAATCAAGAAAGAATTCGATTTGTTTTTACAAAATTATCCTTACGTACATATCCCTAAAAAATTTTTTTACTCCTCACATTAAATATTTAATTAATGGTAGTTTAGTCATACTAGTTATTTTAGTATAGAATTTAGTATTTTTTTAATAGACGTGACAAAAGCAAATCGGTCACTTATTGTGGACGGAAGGGAGTAATTATCAACCTACTTCGAACCACGTTACGGGGGAGAAACCAGTGTCAAATAGGAGTATCAGAAATTACCAGTGGAAACGAGATAAAAGTATGCTTCATTATCAAAGTCGACAAGCTAAAATTGCCGTTAGCCCCATGGTACTGTCATAAATCATTGTAATTTTTAGGTACAAAGTCAGGGATCAGCTATTAATACTAATTAATGACGAAAACATCATTTTTCCCATTAATTCCAGTACATCATTAATTAATTTACCAACCCTTTCTTGAACTCTCTTCACTCAACAGCACAGTTTAGAAAAATAAATTTTGACTATTTGCATAGTTTTTTCTCTCTCTCTCTTAATCTCCTAAAGTTTCATTTTAATAGCAGCATCATTTACCTCTGCTATTTTTTTTTTTACCATCTGCCATTAATTTAACTTTTATATGCACAACCAAAAAAAAAAAAAAAAAGCGTCCTTCCCCTATATCACAATAATGTAACCGGATAATTTATAGCAAAATATTCCAATAAAACATGTTCGAAGAAAGGAGTAGGCAAATCACAAAGTGGCAAATCTTCTCTCAAGTAAATGTTACTCCATATTATTGAGTAATACAAAAGGTCACTCAACCATAAATCGCTGAGATTCTGTTTAGATTACACTTTGACATACTGGAAAGCAAATAATTGAATTGGGGCTAAAATCACGATCACTAAAGTAATTATGGGCGGTCCACATGTTTCCTGCATAGGCCCTATTTTTACTTAGACTCCTATTTTTTTTTGGGTGAAATTCAAAAATAGCCAGATTTACAACTGGTCGTTCAAAAATAGCCCAGTTTCAAAAGTAATCGATATTTAGCCACGTTTCGTGTAAAGATAAGTCTGAGCGAGAACACTGTTCAAAACCCGGAAAATACGCCAGCATGTTATGCTAGAGTTCCAGCATAAGTATACTTGAACTCCAGCATATTATACTGGAGTTCCAAGATAAGTATGCTGGAACTCCAGCATAATATGATGGAGTTCCAGCATAAGTACACTAGAACTCCAGCATAATATACTGGAGTTCCAGCAAGTATACCGGTCCAGCATAATATACTGGAGTTTGGAGCACCGGTGCTCCAGTCTCCAGTATATTATACTGGAGCCAGCAAAGTATACCGGTCCAGCATAATATGCTGGAGCTCATACACAGGTGCACCGAACTCCAGTATATTATGCTGGACCGGTCTCTACTGCAGCAAAATAGTGGCTATTTTTCATTGACTTGGTAAACGCTGGCTATTTTTGAATGACCAGTCCGAAAACTGGCTATACCGTGCTATTTTAACCTATTTTTTGTCCACCCATTTTGTCCCACTTTAATGCTTTAAAATAATACATGCCATTTGCATAAATTGCCCTCTTTCAATCCGCTCTTTAAAATTTTGACACTTGTTAGGCTAGTGACTTATATTTATTCGCTAAGTAGAATAATGTCCATCTAACAATTTTTAAGCGTGAAATTTAGCTCTTTAAACTAACGAGATTTTTTTTTTTAAAAGAGTGAGCTAACTAAAGGCTAAATGATGCAAATAATCCGGACTGTCCGCATCTATCCTAGTAATCTCTTTGCGCCAAATAGGACCATATCGTTTCTGCTGATTAAGAGTTTGGTTTTTGCTCTGGCCTTTTGGCAAAAATTTTATTGTTCTGGGGTCCAACTATCTCAAATCGTTCCTTTTTGTATAAGAAGTGAAACAGTGTTGTGCATTATTTGTTGTTGAATCCTATTTTGCACACAAAAATTGGAACTTGTAATTCATCATTTCATCTACGATATGTTATCTATAGAAGACAGAATTAAGAAGCACATAGTAAAACATGCAAGATCTGCTAAACATATTAGGTGTCAAATACCACCAAAAGGAAAAAAAAAAAAAAAAAGACCAAATTCTCTCTAATCAACCTTTTTTCGTACATCATTGAGTGTGTTGACCACAAAACTTCAAAGCAAAGACATTGATCTTTCATTAAAGCTAATTGATCATATCTTACAATATACTTCCTATAAGCATAGCACACATTGTGACATTACAGACAATTGGAAAAGCAAAAACTAAAGGCCTACAGAAACCCCTGTTGATATCTTAGCAGGAAAAAAAAAACGAAAAAAAATACAAAAAGTTAAATAATAAATAAAAACAAGGCCTATAGTATAACCCCCATTCTAGCATTTTCGACCCTAAAGCCAAAACAAACTAGGTTAAAACCACTGTAATTTAGACTCTAGTGTAGAATCTAGTCATCTACTGGTTGGACATAATGTGCTATGTGATTAGCACATTAATCTTTTTCCCATACCCATAAATCTCGATCAAAACAACTGGATCAAGATAGTTTACTATCTACAATGGGCTCATTTGGGTAACCACAATGGGGCTCCGAACCACATGCTTTCCATCAATCCAAGAAAGTGACCCGAACACTGCACCCGAATCATTCAACACCAAATTCTTACTGTCGACCGTTATAGTCGCGTAGTAACTCAATTTTCTTACCTTCTCGGAGAACACCAATTTGTCCGGCTTTACACTCACCATCACCCCTTTTGGTGCCTCAATTTTCACTCTGTACTCTGCATTTGTGTCACCCACGTTCGTCACTGTTCTGAAGAATGTCTTGCTTGAAACCCCTTTCGCTGCAGTCGAAAATAAAGCTGCTATTGATGGGTAGTTCAAGTTCTCCGGCAATGGCTTTTTCATTGGACAATTCACAGGTGATTTAGTGATCACTTGAATTGTCTTAGGACCGTATTCGATTGCACATAAAAAGCTAACATAGTCTTCATTTGCAAGATCATATACTAGTCCAGGGTCTAATGCAAGATCAAGATTTAAGTGTCCTGCACCATAATCATATGGTGTAGCTGGTTTTCCAGTGGCTTCATCAGTCATGGGCTGCAGCCTATTATCGACAAGGTTAGCTGTTGTCATCATTGCGGATCTTATTGCCGCAGGGCTCCAATCTGGATGAGCAGATTTGAGCAATGCAGCTGCACCACTTACATGTGGGCAAGCCATTGAAGTACCTGAAAGTATATTGAACTCTGCTTTTCGATTGTCCAAATCCAGACCAGTTGGACCAACTGCATCAGTCCATGCTGCTAAAATGTTAACTCCAGGTGCTATAAGGTCCGGCTTTAGGATTTCTGGGTTCAGACCATTGGGTCCTCGCCCCGAAAATGATGCCACAACTGGAGCTGGTTTCACTCCAATTACAGTCCCATGGAAATTGATGGTTGCAGAAGCAGTTGGATTCGAAGCTATATAAGACTTAATAGCATCACCTTCATTAGCACCAACAGCACAAGTTGGTATCAAATGAGCATCACCAACAAGACCTTCACCATTCGAAACGCCATTCGCCAAAATCATTCCAACACCACCAGCTTTATTAACAACCATTCCCTTAGCAACGCGGGGGTTGCTACCACGATCACAGATCACAATCTTACCTCTAACTAAATGAGGATCAAGTGAATTTTCCATACAGAGTGAAGCAGAGAGTACACCTGATTTCCCAGGGTACACTATGGGATACATTTTCCCATTCAGAGGCTTTCCGGCGTATAATGATACGCCGGAAAGCTTCCTTCCATCCCCGAGAATTACTTCCGCTGGGAAATTCCTATCAATTGTCCCAGCTCCAACAGTCGTCAGCCACGGTGCAAGATTAGTAACTGACATTCCATTTGGCCCATCATTTCCAGCTGAGGAAGACACAAATACACCCCTAGAAACAGCACCATAAGCTCCGATAGCAATCGGATCGAGATAATAAGGCGAAGAAATTCCATCTCCGCCCCCAATTGAGATCGAAATTACATCAACGCCATCAGCAACAGCAGAGTCAAAAGCAGCAAGTATATCAGAATCAAAACAACCTGAATTTTTCCAGCAAACTTTATAAACAGCTAAACGAGCTTTTGGTGCAACGCCTTTAGCAATACCGGACGCATAACCAGACATGCTAGCACGAAAAGCATGCCGCCCAGCAGCTGTTGAAGCTGTATGGGTCCCATGACCATCTGCGTCCCTTGGTGATTTAAACTCAACGGTATCATTAATTCCTCCACCACCAATTCCGCCAAATCCCGGTGCAGCTTCATGTCCTTTAGAGAAAAATCGAGCACCAATAATTTTCCGATTGCAATTTTTAGCAGTGAATTTATCTCCCGTTTGGCA
The DNA here is from genome assembly GCF_001879085.1 of Nicotiana attenuata. Classification (NCBI taxonomy): domain Eukaryota; kingdom Viridiplantae; phylum Streptophyta; class Magnoliopsida; order Solanales; family Solanaceae; genus Nicotiana; species Nicotiana attenuata. The sequence continues at coordinate 271,191 of NW_017671312.1, read as the reverse complement.
GACACCTTTCCAACGGGTCGGAACGGGGCCCAAATTCAGATCCGAAAAGCTCCGACGCTCCGGCCAAATTCCGGTATCTAAAACACCGACAATTACATCAGAACCATAATCAGATTCCGACCATAAACCTTTTTGGTTTCTTAAACCCAGAAACTGCGGCGACCGAGTTGTATGTAGTTGCCTCCGGCGATCCTCAAATGCTGCGAGAATTGAAGGATGTTGAAGTATTGAAGCAGCTTGAGAAGGACTTAAAGAAGCAGAAAATCCATGAAAAACGTTGTCGTAAACGTGAAGGATGTTTACCGGTTCAGTGAACTCGGAGCTATACCAGTGGTAATGGGTGGGGAAAACTGCCGGTTTAGAGAAGCTGTCGACTCGGAATATGTACGTTTTAGCTGCCGGTTCAGCTGAAACCGCCGAGAAAATCGGGATTATTGCAGTGAACGTGAAACAGAGGAAGTGAGTTAGAAGAAGAAGCGAAGCCATGAGAGTAGGGTTTGAAAGAGAAGAGAGTGGAGTGATTGAAGTGTTGAATTACTGACAATGTTGGTGTGTTATAGAAGGGATTATTGTCCTTTTACTTCTCTTTTTTAATATTTTAATTTGAATAAAGCTGGGGACTTATTTACTTAACATAGTGAGTTTGAGACTTATAGCCTGTTTGGCCAAGCTTTTTTTTGGCCTTTTTTTTTTTGGTCAAAAGCATTTTTGGCCAAAAATTGAGGTGTTTGGCCAAGCTTTTGGAAGGAAAAAAAGTGCTTTTGAGGAGAAGCAGAAAAAAGTAACTTCTCTCCAAAAGCACTTTTTTGAGAAGCACTTTTGAGAAAAATACACTTAGAAACAGTTTTTTAAAGCTTGGCCAAACACTAATTGCTGCTCAGAAGTATTTTTCAAACTAATTAGCCAAACACAAACTGCTTCTCACCTGAAGTACTTTTGAGAAAAGCACTTTTGAAAAAAAGCACTTCTCAAAATAAGCTGATTTTTGCAGCTTGGCCAAACGGGCTATTAGAGTTAATGGATAGGTGTCGGATTGCATTTTTGGAAAATCTGGTATCACTGATCTGCAGGCTTCGCATTTGCGAAGCCAGCATCGCAAATGCGAACTCGCAAATGCGAAGGTGAGCCCTGGGCAGCTTGATCGCAAATGCGGCCACTTTCTTCGCAAAAGCGAAGGTCAAGTGTTCGCAAATGCGAGACCTTTTTTGCAAATGCGAAGGTCTCCTGATGTGTCTGAGTTCGCAAATGCGAACGGTTGTTCGCAATTCCCACATTTGGTCTTGCGAACCCCAGTTCGCAATTCCCATATCTGCAGCCCAACAATTTTCATAATCTTAGGCTATTTTTCACTCCACTTTCAAAATACAACTCCTTAGGCGATTTCTCAAGAACAAGTTTCATCCCAAATCATTTGTAAGTCGATTTTTACTTAATTCTTTCACTCAAAATAAGCTGATTTTTGCAGCTTGGCCAAACGGGCTATTAGAGTTAATGTTTTTTCATTTTTTAGCCGTGCCAAAAATAATATATAGTTGGTTGGCAAAAAATTATATAAAGTTGTATAATTTTGATATATAATATACAATATATATATATATATATATATATATATATATATATATATATATATATATATATTTCTAATTATTATTTTGAGACCAACTATACAGTGTTATATTCGCTTTAAATTATATGCACGGTATAAGACAAATTTACAGTATAAAATGCTCAAAAATTATTACTAAATAATTTTCGATAAAATGTGAAATTTATAATCTTAAAAATCGGCGAGTTACCTGTTATATTAATTAAAATAATCTAATATTAGAGAACTTTTTATAGTGTGTTATATTAGGGGTTTCTTTTTGAATTTTAAAATATTAAGGAATTTTAGGTATGATTTTGTCGTTGAGAAAGTTGGACTTGTTGACGAGATTAGTTATGTGTCAGACCCCAATTTATGCGGAAAAGGTGGAATAAGGGAATTCAATATATTACCTAACTCCAACTAGTTGATTATGATTTCAGATAAAAAAGAGACGTTATTGATTAACGACAAACATAAACTAATTTAATAAATTCTTTAAAATATTGAGTTTGAATATAAAATATAAATAAAAAGAAACAAGACAAGAGTTAGATGGATTTCTCACTTGATAAGCACCTTACACGAGGATTCAAATTCTATCATGCTTTGTTCTAAAATATTTGATATTTAAAAAAAAAGAATTAATTGTTTATTACAAGTAATTTTATTAAATCTACACTAATTATTTGAATTAACGAAATATTAAATAAGTATAATATTTACAAAAAAGATAAAGAGGTGCTTTGGATGATTTCTCTTTTTGGCCTTATGCTTTATTGATGAGAACAGAGTGTGGACCATATTGTTCTATTAATATGATTGCAATAATGCTGCTATAGAACTGCGTTTGGCATCCACAAATAAACTTCCATAAATGAATAAATAGTGTTGGTTTGTCGGAAATTAACTGTCGACGTAGCACCAGCACCACATCTCTAATATAGAAGGTAAAAAATAGGAGTAACATCAATTCTGACCCTCAAATTCTATAATTGGACGATTATCCAAAATGGCCTCCAGTTGTCGGGTCCTAATGAAAATGAAAGATTTAGCATTACATAAATTATTAACAAAAATCGTCCACAACTATTATATGAATTATGAAACCGTTGTTAGTCGTGTGATTAAAGTAAAGCAGAGGTTAGGTTAAAAATACATAGAGCTTTGGTGCTGCATGGTCCAGAGATGGCACGTGTTTGCTCTAATTGAAGCAAAAAAGCATAGAGATCAATTTTAGGGGCCATTCATATATTATGACCCAACCATACCAGAAAATGACATCCTTGTGAATTCTCAGTACTTAAAAGCCGTTAGTTTGCCGCGATTCACGAGGTCTATTGTGACGACCCAAAGGGTCATTACTTGTTTCCTTACTTATTCTGTTCTGAGGCCTTGAAAACCTCATTTGGGATTGTCTCGATTTACGTGCGCAATCCGGGCGCGTAGCCGGAAAGCTTAAATATGAATTATGTGAGAAAAATGTTAAATTTTAATATTAAATTGGATAAATTTGACTTCGATCAGCATTTTGGGTAAACGGACCCGGATCCGTGATTTGACGGTCCCGGAGAGTCCGTAGGAAAATATGGGACTTGGGCGTATGCCTGGAATCGAATTCCGAGGTCCCAAGCCCGAGTGAATTTTTGTGTGAAATTGTTTTCTGGAAATAATTAAGGAAATTGAAAATGAAATTTAATTAAAAGACTGTGGTATCGGGCCCGTATTTTGGTTCCGGCGCCCGGTACAAGTCTTATATATGGTTTAAGCGCTTTCTGTAAAGTTTGGTTGAAATCGGACGTCGTTTGACGTGTTTCGGACTTAAAACTCTAAATTTGAAAGTTTATGAAGTTTTGAAAGAAATCGTGAGTTTTGAGGTTTGATTCATTGTTTTGATGTTATTTTGGCGATTTGATCGCACGGATAAGTCCGAAGGATGTTTTTGAGGTTGTGTGCATATTTGGTTTGGAGCCCCGAGGGCTCGGGTGAGTTTTGGATAGGTGTCGGATTGCATTTTTGGAAAATCTGGTATCACTGATCTGCAGGCTTCGCATTTGCGAAGCCAGCATCGCAAATGCGAACTCGCAAATGCGAAGGTGAGCCCTGGGCAGCTTGATCGCAAATGCGGCCACTTTCTTCGCAAAAGCGAAGGTCAAGTATTCGCAAATGCGAGACCTTTTTCGCAAATGCGAAGGTCTCCTGATGGGTCTGAGTTCGCAAATGCGAACGGTTGTTCGCAATTCCCACATTTGGTCGGGGTTCGCAATTGCGAACCCCAGTTCGCAATTCTCATATCTGCAGCAGCAATTTTCATAATTTTAGGCCATTTTTCACTCCACTTTCAAAATACAACTCCTTAGGCGATTTTTCAAGAACAAGTTTCATCCCAAATCATTTGTAAGTCGATTTTTACTTAATTCTTTCACTCATTAACATCATTTAACATGTTTTCCACTTAGAATCAATGATTTTCATAGGTGAAATTGGAGGTTTTGGGTAGAACCTAGGTTTTTCAAAAATTGGAATTTGGATCTCAATTTGAGGTCCGATTTCAAAATAAATTACATATTTGAGTTCGTGGGGGAATGGGTAACCGGGTTTTGGTCCGAACTTCGGGTTTTGACCACGTGGGCCCGGGGGCGATTTTGGAATTTTTGGGAAACTTTGAAAAATTTATTTTTATGCATTCAAATTGATTCATTTAGTGTTTATTAAAGTAATTAAGTGACTTGTGACTAGATTCAAGCGGATTGGAGGTGGAATCACGGGGTAAAGCTATAGTTGAGGCTTGAGTTGAGTTCTAAGCATTGAGGTAAGTGTTTGGTTTAACCCTAGCTTGAGTGATTAAGAGTTGAGTCATGATTGCTACTTGTTTATATTGAGTACGACGTATGGGCATGGTGACGAGTATCCATGCGTCGGTGTCAAGCATGACCGTGAGTCTTAATTTGATAATTGTATACCCTTGTTTGATCCTATGAACGTTGTGACTAAATATTGGTATTAGTTGTGCCAGGAAGAAGTTGAATAGAATTGGTTATAGCTGACTCTCCCTTGTCGGGATATTTGACTTGTTGTTATAGTTCCCTTGCCGGGAAGAGTATTAATTTGATTGTTCCCTTGCCGGGAAGAGTAATAATTTGATTGTTCCCTTGTCGGGATTGTATTGTGCATTGTATTGAAATGGGAGCGCGTAGTACGCCTACCACAAGTGATATTGAAATGGGAGCGGGTGGTACGGCTACCACAAGTGATATTGAAATGGGAGCGGGTGGTACGCCTACACCAAGTGATATTGAAATGGGAGCGGGTGGTACGCCTACCACGAGTGATATTGAAATGGGAGCGGGTGGTACGCCTACCACGAGTGATACTGAATGGGAGCGGGTGGTACGCCTACCACGAGTGATATTGAAATGGGAGCGGGTGGTACGCCTACCACGAGATATTGAGAAATAGGATCGGGTTGCACGCCTGCAACAAGATGAGTTGAATATGAAAGTTGTCTTATCTTTTCATTATTGTTAGAAGTTAAACTGTAGATGTACGTACCATTATTCCTGATAGTTTGTGTCTAACTGTTACCGCTGAAGCATGCTCCCTTCCCCAGCTTAAATTGTTATTTTCTTGTTATTTTTCTGTTGTACTCGTATATATATCTGTACAAGTTTATCTGGAGTCTGGTCCTAGCCTCGTCACTACCTCGCCGGGGTTAGGCCAGACACTTACCAGCACATGGGGTCGGTTGTGCTGATACTACACCCTGTGCTATTTTGCACAGGTCTAGGTTTCGAGCAGCAGCAGCAGTAGTGTGAGAGCAGGCTTCATTTCAGCGAGACCCGAGGTAGCCTTGCAGGCGTCCGCAGGCCCGGCGTCTCCTCTATCCTTTATTTTTATCTGTTATCTCATTGTAATCGAGACAAACAACTTATATTCTCTTTCAGACGTCTGTATGTAGTATCCTTAGTAGTTCGTGAGTACAATGACACCAGTCTTGGGTGGAGGATTTTGTTGAACCTTCCGCATTTCCAATCAGCTTTATAAAATGTTAAGACTTCCGCTTATTATTGAATTTCGTTGTTTTTGTATTATTGTCGTAAATTGTTAAATGGATTAGATTATTAATGGACAAGTAATTAAAATTTGGCTTGCCTAGCCCTCATCAGTAGGCGCCATCACGACTCCCGAGGGTGGGAAATTCGGGTCGTGACATCTGTCTCCGGTCATTGGCCAAATTCTACACTGTGGGATGTAAAAATAGCACGAGCTTGCTAGTTTTCGAACTGATAATTAAAAAATAGTCAGTATTTACAAAATCATTGAAAAATAGCTATTTTTGTTTCACTAAAAAGTTTTAGGCCTTTTTGTTGTGAGCACGTGATTTTTGCCTCGCTTGAATTATTCCTATAGAATTCTTAAAATTAGGATTTTCTTTTATTATTTGAATTTTAGGGAATTAATTGCAAGATTTTGTTTGCATTTTGTGTGCATTTTTAGCTAATATAATTCATAAAAAATACAAAAATAGCATATTTGCATTTAGGATCCAATTTCATATTTTTTTTAGGTTTACTAGTTAATTAACATTGCAAAAAATAAGAGAAAATAACAAAAATAGTCCTTTTGCATTTTTACTTTTAATTTTCGATTTTACTTAGTTTTCTTTTTAAATTAGGATTTAGTTAATTTTAAAAAATTAATTAGTTTAATGCTAGAATTAAATCAGGTCTTTGTTATTTTTTTAATTTTGTATTTAACAAAATCAAAAAAAATGGAGAAAAGAAGAGAAAATGAAAAAAGAGAATTGAAAAATAGGGGTCTTAATAAATACCCATTTTTGGGCCCTTTTTGTTAATTCCAGCCCAAATATTCCCCAAATCCGGTCAAATTCAGGCCCAAATCACACTCATACCCGGTCCAAATGCCCCAGCCCTCAGACCATTGAAACGACGTAGTATAGGGGTGTTACTACGTCGTTTCAGGTTCCCTAAGTGGTAAAATAATCCTGGCCCTCCATCCCTCGTGATCCAATGGCCCTGATTTCACCTTAGATTTTAATAAAATTGTCTGAAATTGTAAAAAAAACCTAGAGACCAAACCCATCTTCCTCGTACCATTAGCTCCACCATCCCTCCGCCGTCCGCCGCCGGCCGGAAATCGCCTCCGCCGGCGGCAAGTCTCCAAATACTCCCAAAAATACACCATCGCTCCCTCTTATCCTCCTCATTACAAATCCAGGCTTAGTTTTCCTCAAAACCCCTCCAAATCCCTCGAATAATCCAAACCCTAGCGCCGCCTCCGCCGTACACGGCGGCGCCGCCTCCCAAACCTCTCCAAAATCACACCCCAGACGCTCCTCACCCCCTTCGTCCTAAACCACTAATTGGTTTCCTCCGAATCTCACCGGAGCTTCTCGAATTTCAAATCAAAAACGGCAGAACCCTAGAAGTTCAAATTGCTCGAATTCTTCCCAATTTCTTGGATCCAGTATTGGATTCGAGTCACGAAATAATGGTTTTCGTTTGTTCTTGGTGAAGAACAAATGTTTAACATTATTCCGAGGCTCGAATCAGAGTCCAGCCCTGTTCAAGCCTGACATAGGTGAGTTTTCTTTTCTTCCTTCTTTTATTCATTTTAAAATTAGTTTTCTGATTAATTCCATGCTTTATTTTTATTTTGTTGACAGTAACTAGTATTCTAGGTTTTGTATTTTAGATTAGTTTAAGCTTCTGATTTTTGTTTTCTCTGATTCGTATTGATGCTAATTCATGACCAGTGTGGCTGAGTGGATTAATTTGAATTGTTGAGGTTTAATTTAGGATTAAAAATAGGTTTAGTATAATTTGATTAATCGTAGGTTTGTTTGAGTATTACTGTTTCCATATGACATTTTACTTTGTTTTAAATTGCTTTAATTGGTAGTTTACTGCTTTTCAATGATGCATTTAGCCTTAGAATTCATATTAGTTAGATTTAAATCAGGTTCAACATAGGTTACAGGATTATTGATTCAATTTTAGGAATTATTTGGATATAGCTGAATATTCCCAGCCCTTGATTAATTAACTATGGTTAGTTTTGACCAAGTTAACAGGGCTGGGGTTAGGTTTAACTAGGTTAGTAATTCAGAGTTGAATTAAGGGTAGTATAGGTATTTCAAAGTAGGGAATCTTTTAATAACTGAAATTGGAAACCCCTAGAACTTTCTAGATGGGGTTCCAATTAGAATTTCAGGAACTTAATGGCCTAACTTGGGCAACAAGCCAATAAATAAAGGACTAACTAGCTAAAAATTTGAAAATAAAAAAAGGACCTAGGGTGTAAATGAAAAGCTGAAGGCATCCCTAGTTTTTGCCTATAAAAAGGCATGCCCATTGCCTTGATTAACAAGTTTAGAGATCTAAAAAATACACACAAGTTGGAGAGTCTGAAAATTTGAATTTCAAAATTCAAAACAGAAGTTTGAAAGCTGAGAGTAAAAAATTTCATTCTAGATCTTAAATTTCAAAAAGAAAAAACTCAAAAAATAAATAAATAGCAAAACCTCCAAAAATACTATTCCATTGAAGTTTTCTTAGGTTAAGTTTGAATTTCAGCTTTTAGATCAAATTCTCAGTTCATAGAAGGTCAAAAATGGTTTGAGTGTTTCCAGATCTCGTTGGTTCAAGTTCAGAAGAATTCCGGGTTGATTTCGAGTTTGTTTGGCTCAGTCTGAGCTGTTTTCAGTGGTTTATTGGTGTTTATCCTTCTGCAAATCATTCCTGGTTGCTGTGACACTGTTTTGGGTCGAAGGTGATCCTGTTGCTATTGGTTTAACTGCTGCTCGTTACTGCTTGCTGATTCATCCTTCTTCTTATTGTGTTTTAACTTCCAGGTACACTCCCTGAATCCGTTTCAATGTAGATCTCAAGTCGAAAAATGAAATGAAGTTGGCGCATGATTTTTTTGTTGTAAATTCTGACAGCTTTACGGCCTTATTGTATTTTATTGCAATTAATTTGGATTGTAATGGATTGTTTGGACTGTTAGACTTTTGATTATTCATTAGCCTTAGTATAGTTTAGTTTTTGTGTTAGTTTAACTTTTAAAATTAGAAAATAGCATGAACTTGAAGCTGATTCTGAGATCATAGATCTTCATTTGTAACCAATGACTGGACATCCGAACTGTTATGAGTAGTTAGCAGAAATGTCAGCTGTAGTGTTAGTTAATTCAGATTTGCTATCATGTCCATTTGAGAGTTAGATTTAGAATAAGCTACTGGTTGGAAATTGAATTCAAAATAGACTGCATGCTCATATTAGTGTAAGATCAGGCACTTTGTAGTTTTAAATGCGTTAGATAGTTTAGTTGTTCATTTATAGGTCCAATTCACGCATAAAAATCCTTAGAATGTACTGATTGAAATTGATTTGGCTTTTGAGATTTCGGATTCAGTATGTTTGGCTAATTGTATACAAATGAGTTGAATATTCATGTGATAATTGGATTCAAGGTTAGAATTCAGAACCGTTTATTTGTTCACAAATCACTAAGCCCCGTTGTGAATTAAAATCAGTAGTCTGAGATCCAAATAGAAATCAGTATTGGTTATGGGCTCATTTAGGAGCCAAAACATGACAGCCTTTGTTCAAACAAGATCTGGGCCTAAATCTGCTTAAGGCCCAATGTTAGGCAGCTCTTTGGTAAGGCTAAATGAATTCTCCTCCTTCTTGGGCTGGCTTCGAGGCCCGACCTGCTGAAGGTCCTAGTCCGCTTATTTAAACTATTGTAATGGAAGTTTGGGCCTTTCAAGTTAAGTAGGAAACTCGAACTAAAGGGGTTTTTGGTGACGTAAATTCTTTTGTTTGAGCTTGGACTTGAACTTGAAGCCTGAATTTGTTTGAATACATTCAGTAATGATTCATTAACAGTGTTAATTAATTAGGCCTTTTAGAGACAATCTTTAATAGAGAATTATAGTCCCTTTAGGATGGCCTTTAAAATAATTTGAGGTGCTCCGCGCTACACAAAATTTATAAATCGCGTGGCCCTCTTTAAATACTCCTATTAAAATGTTTAGAATTCGGGATGTGCCATTTAGCGAATTTTCATGGCCTCCCGCAAAGTTAATAACACGTTAGTTGATTTAGGCGTGTTCTTCATAATTTTACCTTCTTAAATTCGGATGTGCATTTCATGTGACCCAAATCCAAATCCCAAAACGTTGAATAAAATATTTCGAGGATCCGGGTGCATTTCATGTGACGTGATCCGAAAATATATTTTAAACGACGTTCAATTTCTTAATTTTTTTTAATTAAAAGCGGTAAATAATTTCAAAATTGCACTATAGGATGACATGTACAAAAATCAGATTTTTAGCCAATTATAATAGTTTAAGCGGCCGTGCTAGAACCACGGGATCCGGGGGTGCCTAACACCTTCCCTCGGGTCAACAGAATTCCTTACTTAGAATTTCTGGTTCGCAGACTCCATTTGGGAAGTCGAAATTTTCCTCGATTTGGGATTCAAGATAAATCGGTGACTTGGGACACCAAAAGCCAAACCTATCCCAAGTGGCGACTCTGAAATAAATAAATTATCCCATTTCAAATAATGTCACTTTAATTAGAAAAACTCCCTTACACACTATCCTCCGGGGTAGGTGTGTAAAAAATGAGGTGTGACAGCTCTGGCGACTCTGCTGGGGAAACGAACCCAGAATTTCGGTTCAGGGTTCAAGAATTCGAGCTTAGAATAACTGTTATATTTGGCTTTATCTGATTTTCCTATATGTTTCATGCTAAACGTGCTAAATGCTTTACCGCTTTGATATTTGGTGAATTGTATATATAAACTGCTACGAAACCCTTCCTCTCTCTGAGTCTTCTACATCATGGAGAAGGATGCACTTCGTGTGACTTCTCTTCTGTTTAGAGTCTTATCCCATTTAGAACGAGGTTCGGATAAGTTGCTAAGCCGGCGGAGCTTCTGTATCCCCGGTACGCTGCCCCCCCTCGGCTCGAGTTGTCCGCTCGGGTAAGCCAGGTCTAGAACAATAAACCCAGGGCTTAAACCTAGTATAACAAAGCCTCATGCCGGATCCCTAGTAGGAACGTTTGTTTGCATCATGTGCATTTGACTTAGGGGACTCAACACAGGGGTTGGGTCCGTCTAGGACAGGTGACCTGAAATGAAAAGACCATCCTGATGCATCTTACGTGCTACTTGTGCATTTATTTGCTCGGCTTTGCATGTTGACCGGCTTGTAAATAATGGGAAAGAGTTGAAGGAAAATAGCAATGTTAGGGTTAAGTGAGGGTAACCACTTGTTTTGAAAAACCAATATCCAAATAGTACCGAAACTCTGCCGAATTTTTGAGAAAAAGAAAAAGAAAAGTTTTTGTTTTCCAAACATATTTGGTTTTGTCAAATCTGCCCGAACTACGCCGGTTTGATTCTCACCGGATGTGAGATACGTAGGCAACCCTCATCGGGTCCAACCTCCCTTTTGCAAAAACAGCCCAAAAATACCAAAATAAGTCGGGTGATGCCATTCTTGTTTTAAAATAAGCCGAATGTCCCCAAAAGGACGCTGGAAGGCTGTTTTTGCAAGAACAGCCACCTTGGGTCATTTTCAATGGTTAGCGGGCACAACCTTAAAATCTTCTTTCCCGAAGTGCTGAAAGGCCGTATCCGCAAAGCCGGAGTTTTGTTTTTGAAATAAAATTAATGAAAGATCAAAAATCCAAAAAAAAAAAATATTTTTCTTCTTCTTTCAAAATTACAAAAAAAAAATCCAAAATCCAAAAATATTTTCATTCTTCTTTCATTAAAAAGAAATTTAAGAATCCAAAATCTTTGTTTTCATTTGAAGTAGTTCTTTCATAGATTGCAAATAAAATTCAAAAATCCAAAAATATTTCCTTTAAAAGTTTGTCTTTCGAAATCCCAAAAAAAAAGAGTTAAAATTCCAAACAAAAGAAGTTTCTTTCTTCTTTAGAAATCTTTCTTTACAAAAATTCTTTTAAAAAAAATAATAAACAAATCGAAATCTGAAAAAAAAAATTGTTTCTTTCTTTATAAGTCTTTCTTTCGAAAATTAAAAAGAAAAAAAAACCAAATAAAAAAAAAGAGTTTGTTTATTTACTTTATTCCTGGTCTACAAGAACTACGCTTGGTCAGATTCATGCGGGGTCATGATACGTAGGCAATCTCCATAAGATTCGACCGTAACCCTAAGAAAAAAGAAAAAAGGGGATGGAAGAAAATAAAAGGAAAAACAAGAGTGGAAAAGAAACACAAAAAGAGAGAAAATAAGGAAATCGAGAGAAAGAAACCATAGCAAAAAGCAAAGGCAAGAATGAAAGAAAAGAAAAGAGGGAGAGAAAAGAAAAAAGAGAAAAATGAGAGAAAAACCAGAAAAGCAAGGAAAAGGCAGGAAAAAGAGGGTCGGCATAAAAAGAAAAGAATTTGGACAGGAAAAGCCAGGATGACGCATGCAACCGTTGCGAAACATATAGAAACACATTTAGTTGTATAGGTGCATCACGCCTCAACGTGCGATTACCTATCTGTTACTTGTCCCAAACTAACCGTTTGCTGCTGTCACTTCCAGTCTAGATTTTATAGAAACGGTGGTTGGTTTTTCGTGGTAAACTGGCATTACTTTACCAGATCAAAGGGGAGCATAGAAATGTCTTCGGAAATGACCTTGCCAGCAATTCCCATCCCAGAAGATAGCCCAATCTCGGGCATCCCGGCCTCAGAGTCTGCAGCGGCTGAAGAGAACAGGATCTTACGTCTTAGGGTCATGGAGATGTGGGATGCGTGGACTAATGGAAGGGAGCCTCCAAGTGCCATCCCCGGATTCCCCGAGTTGTTTCCTAGGATGGCCTTTAAAATAATTTGAGGTGCGCCACGCTACACAAAATTCATAAATCGCGTGGCCCTCTTTAAATACTCCTATTAAAATGTTTAGAATCCGTAACGTGCCATTTAGCGAATTTTCATGGCCTCCCGCAAAGTTAATAACACGTTAGTTGCTTTAGGCGTGTTCCTAATAATTTTACCTTCTTAAATTCGGGTGTGCATTTCATGTGACCCAAATCCAAATCCCAAAACGTTGAATAAAATATGTCGAGGATCCGGGTGCATTTCATGTGACGTGATCCAAAAACATGTTTTAAACGACGTTCAATTTCTTAATTTTCTTTAATTAAAAGCGGTAAATAATTTCAAAATTGCACTATAGGATGACATGTACAAAAATCAGATTTTTAGCCAATTATAATAGTTTAAGCGACCGTGCTAGAACCACGGGATCTGGGGCTCCTAACACCTTCCCTCGGGTCAACAAAATTCCTTACTTAGAATTTCTGGTTCACAGACTCCATTTGGGAAGTCGAAATTTTCCTCGATTTGGGATTCAAGATAAATCGGTGACTTGGGACACCAAAAGCCAAACCTATCCCAAGTGGCGACTCTGAAATAAATAAATAATCCCAACTCCCTTACACACTATCCTTCGGGGTAGGTGTGTAAAAAAGCAGGTGTGACATTTGTTAAACTAATTATTTAAGTAGATATGGGTAAATCCCAGCCAAAGATAATTTATTCTAGATCTGAGTTAGAAATAGGAATAAACAAGCATAGATGAACATGTAATTTGATTATAGCTGCGATTAAATTCCGTAGTGCAAGAAAATGATGATTGCTCCAATAATATCAAATGACCACGAAGAATACGTAAAGGAAAAAAGTCACCATCCTTGAACAAGACAGACCTCCATAAATTTAGTAAAGTTGAATTACAGATGAATACCAAGATTCTAAACTCTTTGCTCCTTTTTGGGCGAAGAGCCTCTAGGGAGGGAACCTCTTCACCTTTAGAGAGATGTATCTCTTTCTTCTGTGTTCCCATCAGCCCTCCCCCCCCCCTTTGTTACTCTCTCTAATGATATTTATACAAAATATTTTTCTTACCCAGCGGTCATTAACCGGGGTACCTAAGTTCTTAGAATATCCCGTAGGATATTCCTCTAAAATGTCTAAGTGTTAAACTTATCCGTTCGGGCCGAATTGAATGCTCGACCTCGACCGTAGCTAAATCACTCGCCGGTATATTGCTTCCTATACGTAACTTCGGCTTGGTTGACTCTTGGTCGTTCCTCCTTAAGTAGAATTCTTTTGATAAGATTTTGACCTATACAGTTAGTCCCTCCGCCCGTCGGGGTTGCCTTTGGGCGAGCTCGGTGGGCGGACTTCGCTTGTTGCACTTTGTGAGAAATCTGAGTACATTCTTATTCTTAATGAGGCGGCATTTGGGATTTCTCGATTGGGATGCCTATATTCTTATAAATAGGGATAGTCACTCCTCATTTGAATTGTTGTATTTCTAGAGCCTTTTGAAGCCCGAGTTCTTTTCTTCTTCGAGTTTCCAGCTTCTGTGTTTTCTTTCTCCCTTCAATATCTTTTGCTACTGTCATCTCCATCATCTTTGTATTTCTTTTTCGCACACACTTAGAAAAATGGTCAGTGCTTCCTCTGACCCTGTGACGTTGGCTACGGATGCACCTCCTCATGAGAAAGGGGCGGTCATGGTGGAAGATGAAAACTTCCCCACCGTGGACGAGATAATCCCACGCTCCGGGAAGTCTAGGTCTGACTTCAAGAACCTTCCTGAGGATGAACCTGAACCTGTCATTTCTACGATGGATGCGGCGACAATTACTCCATTTAGGGATAAGTGGCGAATCCCGAACCATGTTGAAATCATTCCCTCTGGTAGTGGTATTGTACAAATACATCGCCCCGGGGTACTGCGCATTTTATGCGTACCCGTTTGTCGTCGGCTACACGCTTCATCTTCCTTCCTTGGCAGAGGATTTTTGTTGTTTTTACAACGTGTGCCCGACTCAACTATCCCTGTACATATGCAAACTTTTCCTCATGCTTATCAAATACGCGGAGCTGTCCAACCGCGGTATTTCCCTACGCCATGTGCTTCACGTCTTCGCCCCAAGTTTTCATAGGGGCACGATGATTTATATGCGCCATCGGGGGGACCAAAGGGTTGGTGGTGAAGATGGACGATAAAACTAATAGTCGCTTTTGGGAAAATTTCTTCTATGTAAAGACATATCACGTGGTATCGAACCCCAGTGGATTCCCCGAGGAGTGGAACTTTGCTCGTAAGTGTTTCTCTTAAAAAATGGCCGTTATTTATTTTGGGGTAATCTAATCGTTCTCTTTCTACCTTTGCAGCCGAGCGGGAGCCTCCTTCACCAGTTATTGACATTCGCTCTGGGTGAGTCAAGTTTTGCCCCATACTGTGGGGATTCGCGAGTGGTCGCACTTCAATGAGAGGTTTGGGCGTAGACCTGCGGCGGTGCGTCACCTTTGGCTTTAATCATTGACTTTTATACCGACATTTCTATCCTCTTATCTCTCTTTGTTTATAGGCCGGAGGGCATCAAGGAGGCGAGGGCTTATACGCCTGCTTTTCGCTAGTTGGGTATCTCTGCCGAGCTCGTACTCGCTGTGGCTACAAGTGAGCTTGCTCAGGTCGGTGCTGTTTCACAGACTACAGCTTTGCTCGGGCTTGGACGCTAAGATGCTGCTCCCCTGGCGAGGATTCCGGCTCCCGCGGTTCATTTGGTGGACGAGTCGTTAGAGGGCGAAGATGATGAGGCTCCTTTAAAGAGGCGGAGGATAGTGGCTAATGGAGTGACTGGGACCGAGGGGCCTTCGAGGGGTGAACCCGTGTTGACGGTGTCCGAACCGGGCGGTGGTACTAGTTTGGGCGTGGAAACCGTGCCTCCTTCGATCGTGGAGATGGCGCCCTTAGAAGGAGGACAGAGCTTGAAGGCTGTTGCGATCGTTCTGAGTGGTCCATAGACTTAACAACAGGCCCGTGCTCCCTCTTCGGCCAGCAAGAGGGCAAATGGTGTAGCTGTAGATGACTATGAATCCGGTTCAGATATTGACCCCGAGGACATAAGCATGTTTGAGGCGGGGTTTACTCGGGCGGAGGCGGGAACGGATGATTCCTCCCGCGTGATCAAGATTGCTCCGGAGTGAGATTTGTTGGAAGACACGGTGAGCCTGGTGCCCCAATTTGCCCTTCTTTTTCTGCTACTAAAAGAAGGGCCCTTCAGGAGATCAGCGATGCTGGCCTATCACGGGGCGTAGTCGGAATGGCTTTGAGGGTGAGTCCTTTCTTCGTTTTACATCTTCTACTGTCGCTGATTTTCTCTTTCTGTTTTCTTTTCTTTCTTCAGACCTTCATTTTAGAGACTGAGAGTATCCGCCGCGAGGAGAGGCGGGCTGCTGCTTTTCAGAAAATAGTTTCAAAATACCACCGATATTGTGACAAGTGCCGCGAGATGCATGCACGACTCAGGGCGGGCGGCAATCCTCAGTCCCTTAGGGAGGAGTTGGAGCGGAAGAACGAGGACCTGATGCGGTCTATTGGCAGATGTAGCAAACTCGAGGGGCTTCTTGGGGCTAAAGAATAAGAGCTCGAGGTGGACAAGGGTGTTGTAGCTGAGTGTGTTGATCTTCACGCGAAGGTGGTGGCCCTGCGGGCGAAGCTTGAGCAGAGTGCCACTAGAGTCGCCGGTCTAAGTGTTGAATTGGCGGAGAAGGTGACCGAGTCAGAAGGGAAGGCGATTGAGCTGGAGAGGGTTGAGGGAGCCCGAGTAGCGGCCTTGACGAGGGCTGCGGCACTGGAAGATTCTATCAGCGTTCTCAAGTCTGAACGTGCAACTGAGATGGAAACGTCCGTTTTAAGGGAGGCGCGGCTTGATGAGAGAATTGGCGGGCTTGAGAGAGACGTCTCGATCCTGGGTGATCAAATTGCTGCTCTTGAGGCTGAAAAGGCACAATTATTGGTTTCGACTCCTCCTGCGTCTGCCTCTGTTGTCGTTCCTCGCCCTTTCTACGAGATGTGGATCCACGCTGAGGCTCAGCGGGATATCTATAAGGGTTTATTGGCAGCGGGGAGTATTCCTGAAGCCGTTTTCGAAGAAGCTCGTGTAAAAGCGCGTGAGGCCCAGCTTGCCAGCGGGTATGACCTCGCGACGCCGGAGGCCGGTAGAGGTATTGAGGCGAAGGACGGGATTACCTCTGACAATGAACATTCCGATGGAGAGGGTGACGGTGGAGGGGAAGTCGCTGAACCGATCGGGGAGAGAGATGACGGCGTGGATGGGGATAATGCTTAGTGAAGCTTTTGTACTTAATTCTTCCTCCCGTATTTGGTTTTTTTGTACTTAGTTAGTTGGGTGGGATCCCCCTTTTGGCCCTTTGTAAGACGTTATCTTCCTTTGAATGGAACAGTCGATTTGTCTTTGGTTGTACGTCTTTGGCCTTTCCTTCTCTTTTCTTTTCGAATTTTTAGGATCTTCTTGCAATAAGTCCCTGACTTCCGGTAGTTAATTCGAGCGAGGTCGAATTTGCCTTTTTAATTCGAATGAGGTTGAATTTAGACTTGTTAATTCGAGCGAGGTCGAATTTATCTTGTTAATTCGAGCGAGGTCGAATTTATCTTGTTAATTCGAGCGAGGTCGAATTTGCCTTGTTAATTCGAACGAGGTCGAATTTGCCTTGTTAATTCGAACGAGGTCGAATTCATCTTGTTGATTCGAACGAGGTCGAATTTATCTTGTTAATTCGAGCGAGGCCGAATTTGGACTTGTTAATTCGAACGAGGCCGAATTTGCCTTGTTAATTCGAACGAGGTTGAATTTGTCTAGTTAACTCGAACGAGCTCGAATTTGCCTTGTTAATTCGAACGAGGTCAAATTTATCTTGTTAATTCGAGTGAGGTCGAATTCGCCTTGTTAATTCGAACAAGGTCAAATTTGGCCTTGTGTTGGCATGATTTGTAACCTTGGTGGAGTTGCGTAAGAATTACGAATGTTGCTCCACTTACTCATTTATTGGGGAATACTACATGTTGATGTATGGTCCGTGCATACAGTCGAGGAGTCCCAGTCCATCTAGTCCCATCATTACTTTGACTGGAGAGGTAGTTGATAGGCCAGGCGATAAATGTCTCGCTCAAGCTTCGAGACGTCTCGATGTGTGTACGAGATTGAACTTTCACTAGTTGTGTCGTCGCATAGTGGCTTTGGCGAGTGCGTGGGTGAGTTTCACGCACATGTGATCTATTTGCATGTTGGAGAGATTCGTATATTTTCTGGGCTGGTGACCCAGTCCCAGTCTATACAGACTTTTCCTTTATGGCGTTGAGTACCAACTTATGGGGGGGGGGGGGGGTTCGTTCGACTGTTGTTTGCAGGATGGTATGGCGCGGGACATTTTCTTGGTGTGCTCTTTTGATGGCGTTTGTTCCTTGTTCGCGTGTCGGTGAGTATGCCTATGTTCCTGTCCCATTTTGAAAAGAAATAGCAAGTTAAAGCCAAATGAAATCGTTTACCACCTCGACTGATTGGTTGACGTGTGGAAGGGAGCGACCACGTTCCCTTCTTTGGATATGTTTTGTAGCTGCTATCATTGGTTGATCTAATATTCGCTGAACTCGGATGATATCTTATGGGTTTTTGGCTTGGTGTTTTAGCCGTCTCCGCTACTTGGGTCCGGAAAGTCCCTTTGATCTGATTGGCAATGAACTCAGAGTGCTAGATTCAGATCCGATCTCAGCCTCGTACTTAGCTTCGGCGTTAGTCGAACCTGGGCACCTTGTGGGCTGACGACTTATTTTGCCCGTTGGGATCTTCGAGTTCGAGTCCCAATCCGATCCAGTCCCAACGCGTGAAGATACGGAAACGTAGGCCACACCACAAGCACACAGACGAAAAGGATGAAGTTACGATGAACGGGAAGTAAAACTAGAACCGAGTTTAGATATAGAGGAAACTAAAACTTTGTCTAGGAAATCCCCACAGACGGCGCCAAATTATTTGACTAAAAAGTTTTAGGCCTTTTTGTTAAACTAACTAAATAAGAAGATATGGGGTAAATCCCAGCCAGAGATAATTTTATTCTAGATCTAATTTAGAAGATAGGAATAAACAAGCATAGTTAAACATGTAATTTGATTATAGTTGCGATTAAATTCCGTAATGCAAGAAAATGATGATTGCTCCAATAATATCAAATGACCACGAAGAATACTTAAAGGAAAAGAGTTACTATTCTTGAACAAGATAGACCTCCATAAATTTGGTAAAGTTGAATTACAGATGAATACCAAGATTCTAAACTCTTTGCTCTTTTTTGGGCGAAGAGCCTCTGGGTAGGGAACCTCTTCACCTTCAGAGAGATGTATCTCTTTCTTTTGTGTTCTCATCAGCCCCCTACCCCCCCCCCCCCCCCCCCGGTTACTCTCACTCATGATATTTATACAAAACACTTTCCTTATCCAGCGGTCATTAACCGGGGTACCTAAGTTCTTCGAATATCCCGTATGATATTCCTCTAAATATCTAAGTGTTAAACTTAGATGTTCGGGCCGAATTGAATGCTTGACCTCGACTGTAGCTAAATCACTCACCGATATATTGCTTCCTATATGTGACTTCGGCTTGGTTGACTCTTGGTAGTTCCTCGTTTCATCAGATTTTGACCTATACAATTCTTTTACTAAAACACGAAAAGTTACAGCATAATATGTTGGATTATGGAGCTCCTGCGTATAAACTTCCAGCATATTATGTCGGAACTCCAGCACACGAAAAGTTCCAACATAAGGCGATCTCCAACCCTTGCCTCCATTTTCTCCTCCAAAATGGAGTAAAGTTACTCCAACCATTACTCTATTTAATATAAAATTATTTTATACCATAAATTTTTAAATAATATAATTTGTAAGCAAATATTGTACATTATATATATTAACGGATAATTCAAATAAAGTGAAATCATTGAGATACAAGATAATTAAATACTTACTACATTATGGTAGAATTCAGATTAAATATTACATAAATATTCAACTTCCACCTCTAGTATGCTCTCATAAAAATAATAAATGCACGAAAATTAATTTATCAAAATTATACTCAAAGTTAATATGTAAAATTAATATTATAAAGATATTACCTAAACGTAATTAGGTATATATAAAGAGATGAATTAAAAGAGTTAAATAATAAAAATAATAATAAAGTAAGGATGAATAGTAATGGAGGAGATGAATAGTGTCACTCCAAATTTGGAATAACACTATTCAGCCCCATTTTGCAGCCAAAATGAGGGAGCATTGGAGCCACAGTATGGCAAAAACTGACTGCATTTTGGAGAAATGTTGCAGCGTTAGAGATGCTCTAATATGCGGAATTATAGAGCTCCTGCATATAACTTCCAGCATATTGTGACGGAACTCCATCATATTATTAAACTCCAGCATATTATGCCGGAAGTTCATATATAAAAAATTCGAACTCCAGCATTTTATGCTAAAATATTTTTGGATTTTCAAGAGTGTTTTTGTTCAAATTTTATCTTTATATGAAAAGTGGTTAAAATTCGATTACTTTTGAAATTGTGACTATTTTTCAATTATCAATTGTAAATATGGGTTACTCTAATTTCCCCCCTTGAGGGATCCATTTTTTAACCCAAAAAAAGTTTCAATTACATTGAAATATAAAAGAAAAGATGGGATGATTTCTACCGATATCATTAGACGATAAGTGTTGCGTCACTCAGGAGTTTTTTTGATTGGAGAAATTAGAAAAAATAATCCCGACATAAAATTATATATAAAATAATTTAATTTCTGATTGAAAGTTTTAGATAATTTTTTTTTTTGCATAACTAATTCAGCGTTAGGTTAGTGATATTAAATAATACTCGTTATTTTAGACATTAAAAAAGCATACCTAAGATGTCATTTATTAGTGAGTTTTATTTTTACAAAATAATTAACTTTATCTCCTATTCCTTTTCTTTCATTTAATATAAGAGCTGTTCAACTTTTGCTTCGTAGACTAGAGACTTGACTTTCAACCAGTAGATTTAGACAAAGCATATGAAGAAGAAAAGAAGAACATAATCACCAAAAGAGAAAGGAAAAAATGAAAATGGAGACACAGAATAAAATGAAAAGACAGAAAAGAATAAAGAATCAGAAAAGGAAAAGGAAAAGGAAGGAAATTAAACCTCAAAATATCGCCGAGAACATGTACTCATAATTGGCTGGCCGGACGATAAATATTCGCTGTCGGCCTTTTATCTCGTGGCGGACATGTTATCATTGAGCCTCTTGTAACAAACCATTGGCCTAATAGTTACATAGTTAATGCAGAAGTGTTTATACGGTGCGAAATTTGATTAATTGAGGCTAAAAAAAAAGACTTTTTTTTTTACTCACAAAATTTTTTTGAAAAAATTTACAAATATCCAAACAAAACTTTCCAAGCTTTCTCTCTAAAACTGTTTAAGTTAAAATCTGTTGAGTCAATAAATATGTCATGATTCAATTTGTTCATGTTTACTTTTAAGGTGAGTTAGATCTAAACTACGAGTTTTCCTTCCAACTCAAAACTGGCCTTTTTTCTTTTGCTATTTTTTAATTTGTTTAATCACCAAACCAAGAAGTATACATAACAATCCAAGTAAAACATGTTTTTTCAGTATAACCCAAAATGATGCAAACAAAAATATACTTAGGTAGTTCAAATTGACCTAAGCTTTATGAATGAACTAATTTTAGTTGTGCTCAAATTGACCAATTAAAGCACATCTTTTGTGGCCCAAAGTCCAAGCGAGAGAGAAATGGGAAGGACCGTTGTGGGCTGGGCGGATCGTAATTAAGGGAACACTTTCTGGGGAGAAATTCAAAAATAGCCAGATTTACCACTAGTCGTTGAAAAATAGCCAAGTTTCAAAAGTTATCGAAATTTAGTCACTTTAAATCTGAGCGAAAACACTGTTCAAAATCCAGAAAAATACGCCCGCAAATTTTACGGGAGTTCCAGCATAAGTATGCTTGAACTCCCGTAAATTTTACGGGAGTTCCAGGATAACTGTGCTGGAACTCCCGCAAATTTTACGGGAGTTCAAGCATAATTATGTTGGAACTCCCGCAAATTTTACGGGAGCTCCAGCAAGTATAATTGTCCAGTATAATATACTGGAGTTTGGAGCACTGGTGCTCCAGTCTCCCGCAAATTTTACAGGAGTTAGCAAAGTATACCGGTCCAGCATAATATGCTGGAGTTCGTACACAAATGCACCAGAACTCCCGTATATTATACTGGACCGGTCCCTGTTGCAGCAAAATAGTGGCTATTTTTCATTGACTTGATAAACGCTGGCTATTTTTCATTGACCAGTGCGAAAACTGGCTATACCATGATATTTTAACCACTTTCTGCGTCTCAAAGGCATGTGATTTTGGCATTGTATAACAACATACCCATATAATTGGCAGAAAATAGCCCTAGTTATAGATACTGGCAACAAATAGCTAAAAAATATATATTGCAATAATATATGTATATCACAACTTTTTTTTCTTCTTCTTTGTCTATCAATATGTATATTAAAATTTTATTTTCATCCTTTGTATATAAATAATATTATTCTTTGTATATCAATAATATAAAATTATATATACAGGTATTGTTGCATTTATATCAATGTATATCATAATAAAAATATTGTATTATTTCTATATCATGGTGTATAGCCCATCCGACATGTATATACCAAAACAGATATCATAAATTTATTTTTCTTCTTTGTGTATATCAAAAATTAATTTTCTTTGTATACCAAAATATTATTTACTCCCACAATTATATTTAATATTTTTATATTTTAGAACTTGCATAAACATGCTATATCAAAAATTTATGTTCCTTTTTGATCAATAATTAATAATTATATTATTTGTATATCACAATGTATAACATAATAATAATGTGTATATCAAAAATTTTATTAAAATTTTATTTTCCTTCTTTGTATAACACATTTCAGATTGAAAACTCATATTCAAGACGACTCCACATGTGTATCCCTTATTGTAACCCGTGTATATCTCTATGTACATCAGTGATATCTCATGTATATTACTTGTATCTGTGTATATCCATAAAAATTTGTGTTATGTATACAATATACAATGTGATATACACGGGCGTCCATAGAAAAATTATGTTGTATACACGATATACAAAGTGATATACATAGACGTCCTTAAAAACTTGTGTATGATATACACTGATGTACACGATATACAACGTGATATATACATGTCGTAGTTGGATTTTTAGGTCTGATTTTTTACTGAAACCAGTCTAAATCACTTCTAATCTTGCTCAAATTTTGTATATAGCCTCGTTTAGGTATTTTCAACCAATTTCAATCACACCCACTCATTCAATCCAACCAAAAAAAGGAAGAGAGAAGAAAACAAAGTTGAAATATATTTTTTCTCTCTTCGTTTTTGCTAATCTTGCTCAAATTTTGTATATAGCCTCCTTTAGGTATTTTCAACCAATTTCAGTCACACCCACTCATTCAATCTAACCAAAAAAAAAAAAGAGAGAAGAAAATAAAGTTGAAATATTTTTTTTCTCTCTTAGTTTTTGCTTCTGATTTTCTCTGATGTGAGATCAAGCTTACCTTTTCATCCCACTGATTTTTTTTGCATAATTTGCAAGAATTTTTGCTAAACTATGAGAGCAAAAGAGAAGAGATAGAAGAAGAAATACAAGGAGAGAAAGGGGGAGCTCGGGAAGCCAAAATAAGCGTGTAGTTTTTTTTGAGAGAGAATATAAAAGAGAGTAATTTTTTTAAGATTTGGCTATATAATGTCAATTGTTTGGGGCTATCTTTGCCAAACATAATATAACGCTAAGAAAGTGCCAATTTCTGTTATGTGTTGTTATAGGATGTCAATTTTTCTAAAAGAAGACGACCATAGGCCATAGGCAAAATTTGGACATTATTTGATTGACAGTTGAATTTTTTTTAAGGGAAAATGACACTGTAAAGCCGCTCTCATAATAATAACCGAATATATATATATTGTATATTATATACAAAAATTATGCAAATATTATACACTTTCGGCTACCGAATGTAAATAATTTTTGGAGTTGAAGTCTAAAATATATATTTGAAAGTCGAGATTGTATTTGAAATAAATTAATCGAAGTTTTATGAGTATTATATCCGCTCCTTCATTAGAAATAATTCCCAAATAAGTTATTCAACCTAGTATGAAGAATGTAATACCAATTCAACTAATCACTGCAACAACGACAACAACAAATGCATTAAATCGAAATTAGTTAGTTTCAACTAAGTGTATCCTCTATATTCTTTTCATTCGGTCCATTTTCTTCAACACTCAATAATTTACTCTTTCTAAGATAAAAATTCTCTAGAACTAGAGATTCTCCTAATGTCAAACTTCTTTTTTTTTTTAACCCTTTTAAAATATTTTGTGAAATTCATGCACTCGCTACATTACAAAATTATTATGTGAAAAAGGAAATATGTGCATCATATCCAATGTTTAAGATATAAAAATTTGAGCTGTGATGAGCAATTTTGAATTTCACACTGCAGCCCACTTTTCCTGCTCAGAGTTAGATAAGTGGGGACAAAAATGTTAGCAATTGAATGTAGTTAATTATCACTGCCGCTAGCATAATTTGTAGGTTTATGAATTTGTTAGTCATTTTCTTTAATCTGCCATATTGTTTATGAGTAATCGTTTTGTGAAGAAACACGTTGAATTCCTGATACACATTAAAACAGAGTAAAGCAAAGATGGAGGAAGAGAGCACATGCAGAGATTTGAGAAATTTTCTATATAGAATCAATAGAGTAGTACAAATGAATTATCTAGCTCCTATATATACACAGTGTAACTACCTGCCAGCTGTAGCCAGCTGTATAACTAACTTCCACTAACAAAATAATAAACTAATAACTAACTATACTAACTAATTCAGCTAAGAACTGATTAAGCCTCAGTTTACAGCAAGGCATTTGTCTAATTCCTTCACACACACCCTCAAGCTAGGTGCCACGAAGATGTTCTTCATGCCTATCTTGGACAGCAGATAATGATGTTGAGTGACACCCAAACCTTTAGTAAGAATATCTGCCTGTTGTTCTGAAGAAGGAAGATGTAAAAGATGAACAAGCCCAAGTTGCACCTTCTCGCGAATGAAGTGACAGTCTATATCAATATGCTTTGTTTACTCGTGAAACACTGGATTAGCTGCTATTTGAATCGCATACTTACTGTCACATAGCATGGGCACAGGCTTCGAAATATGCACCCCCAATTCTTCGAATAAACCAGTCACCCAAACTATTTCCGCAACTGTTGACGCCAAACTTCGGTACTCAGGCTCTGTTGAGCTTCTGGATATGGTTGTTTGCTTCTTTGACTTCCATGAGATCAATGAGCTCCCAAACTTAATCAGATACCCAGTAACTGATCGCCTGGTGTTGGGGCAAGAGGCCCAATCAACATCACAAAAGGCTGTGAGTTGAGAGGAAGCATTTGCTGACATTAATATCCCCATCCCTGGGGATCGCTTGACATACTTGATCACCTTGATGCCAGCCTCCATATGTGATGTCTTAGGACAATGCATAAATTGGCTCAGACATTGCACTGCAAATGCAATATCTGGCCTAGTCATGGTGAGGTAGAGAAGTCTTCCAATCAATCGTTGATATGCATTAGGATCATCAAGAACTTTATCATCTCCAATACCAAACTGAGTGTCAAATTCCAATGTTGTAAGCTTCTTGCTGACCTCCAAAGGTGCACCTGCTGGTTTTGAACCTGAGAGTCCCATATCTGAAATGAGTTCTAATGCATATTTTCGTTGATGCATTAGAATTCCCTCTTTACTTATAGCAAATTCAATCCCTAAGAAGAACTTCAGCTCCCCTAGGTCCTTAATTTTAAAAACTTGCTGCAAAAACTCCTCAGTCTTCTGTATTAAGGCAGCATCATCACCTGTAATTAGTAGGTCATCAACATAAACTAAGACCACTACTATTTTGCCTTGAACTTTTCTGGTGAACAAGGAATAGTCCAAGTGACTCTGACAGAACCCAGAAGCTGTCAATGCAGAGGTTAGCTTGATGTTCCACTGCCTAGAAGCTTGCTTAAGCCCATATAGTGATTTAAGAAGTCGACAGACTTGATGTTGTCCCTCACAAGTAAATCCTTGTGGTAATTCCATATACACTTCTTCAGTTAGATCACCTTGCAGAAACGCATTGTAGACATCCATTTGATGAATGTCCCAATTATTCATTACTACCAATGAGATAACAGTCCTCAGTGTTACCATCTTGACAACACATGAGAATGTTTCTTGATAATCAAGTCCCTCTCTTTGGCTATACCCTTTGGCAACCAACCTTGCCTTAAACCTCTCCACTTCACATGTAGCTTTATATTTAATTTTGTACACCCATCGACAACCAATGGCCTTCTTCCCTGGTGGCGAAGGCATCACTGTCCATGTTTTGTTATCTTGCAATGCCTTGATCTCTGTCTACATTGCTTCTATTCATCTTGCATCTTTAACCGCTTCTGCATAGGATTTAGCTCTGTGTCTGCAGAGAACTTGGTGATGAAGCTTTGATATTTGGAAGACATGAAGTCACAACTGATGACATCTGAGATAGGATACAAAAAGCACGTGCTCCTGATTGTTTATGTCCTCACATAATCTTTAAGCCAAATAGGTGGCTTAGTTGTTCTACCTGATCTTCTTTCAGTCAATTCTGCTGTTTAAGTCTCTTCTACTACTTTTATGTCTTCAACAAAATCTGTCACATCTTCATAATGGTCCTGAGTTTCATGATTTTCTTGATCAAGGTCTGCTGGTGCACCTGGAAGCTGCTGTGAAGTAAGATCTGCAGGATGTTGATCAGATAAATGTTCCTACTTGCAATGTGTAAACCTTCTACTACACAAAATCTCTGCAATTTTGTAATTTTAGCAGCTTGAGGGCTTTGGTTTTTATGATTATCCTGAAAAGGAAGTATGCTTTCATGAAAGATAACATCTCTACTAATAAAGCACACTTTATTAGATAAATCAAATAGCTTGTATTCTTTCTGATGAACACCATATCCTAGCAAAACTGACTTCACTGCTCTTGGACCAAACTTATCCTCTTTTTGCAAAATAGTTGCATAGCAAAGACAACCTATCACCCTCATGTGAGCTAAAGAAGGTGGCCTGTTGTACAACACTTCAAAAGGTGATCTACCTTTCAAGATGGTAGTTGGAATCCTGTTTATTATATATGTTGCTGCCTCTACACATGTTCCCCAGAATCGAATTGGCAATTTAGATTGAAACCTAATTGCTCTTGCTGTTTCTAGGATGTGCCTATGTTTCCTCTCGACCACTCCATTCTGTCGAGGAGTGTAAGGACAAGAACTCTGGTGTAAAATCCCATGATGTGCAAATAATTCCTTGCAAGACATGTTAAAAAATTCAGATCCATTATCTGATCTGAACACCTTAATCATCTTTCAAAACTAGTTAAGAATCATTGCAATGAATGCTTTAAGTAACTCAGACACATCTGATTTCACTCTCATTAAGAAAATTCATGTCCATCTGGTATGATCATGTACTAATGTCAAAAAGTAATTCATTCCATTATAGGTTGGAACCTTATAAGGCTCCATACATCCATGTGTATCAAATCTAAAGATTCATCTGCTCTACTAGTACTTACATAGAATGGTAATCTTGTTTGTCTAGACAAGGGACACACATTACAGTGTTGTAGTTGAAAAACATCTTTATTCCTAAAATCAGAAATCTTTCTAATGACTGCCATAGGCACATGGCCTAATCTTCTGTGCCAAATTTCAGGTTCCTTCATTTTCTCAACTGCCATAACCTTTGCTCCATTTATTCCAGCTTCCTAATAGTGTGTTCTCAGTACATACAAATCATCTTCTCTACTACTAGTCGCCTTCACTTTCCCAGTGCAAAGATCCTGAAATATAAAGCGTTCAGGAAAGAACATTGCACAACAATTCAGTTCCTTGGTCAATTTGGATACTGATAATAGATTGAATTTAAAACTTAGCACACAAAGCACATCCTTAAGGATATCACCTCCTGCCAAAGGACTGTTTCCTATTTTTGTTACTTTAGCAAACTCTCCTTTGGGTATTTGCACATTTCCAGCACTTCCTACTTTACCATCATCCAACAACAAACGTTCATTTCCTGTCATGTGATTTGTAGCTCCTGTGTCTACTATCCAATATACTGCATTATCTTTAAAACGCTTGCCTGCCAAATTTGCACTTGTTTCAGATGTGGAAGCCTTACTGAGCATGCTGAGTAGCATATTGTATTGTTCCTATGTGATCATTGGTGCAACAGTGTTGTAGGAATTATTTGCATTGGTGTTGCCTTGATTAGTTGCACCAGCCTCAGATTGCAGAGAATGCCCATCAACAACATTAGCTCTGGCCTTGGACTTGAAACCTGCAGGATACCCGATCAATTTGTAGCAATTTTCCTTAAGGTGACCCCTCTTGTTGCAGTAACCACAATGCATCAACTTGAAACAACCATCCCTTGTGTGGCCTTTTCCATAACAGTAGTCACACTCTACACTCCAATTTCTCTTCTGCTTAGATACATTGTTTCTAGTCGTGAACAGTGCAGCTGACTGCATGGTTTCAGCTGTAACATAGTTACTTCCTGCCACAAATTTTTGACTTTCATCCTGCACAATCAAGGCATACGCTTGGTTCACATTAATCACTTTAGACTTCATCAGAATTTGACTCCTTGCCTGACTATAACCTTTATTCAATCCCATTAAAAACTGTAATAAGCGCTGATATTACAAGTGCACTACAAAACCCTTTGATTCTCACAGTCACATGAAGGAGGTGGCATTATTGAATCATACTCATCCTATAAATCCTTCAACCTTGAATAGTACACTGACACAGATGATGTGCCTTGAGTCAAGTTAAAGATTTCCTTATGAAGAGAATACAAACGTGATCCATTCACTTTATTGGATCTCTCATGCAGTTCCTTCCAAACCAAAAGTGCATTGGAACGGAATAGAATTCCATTAAGCAATTCTTTGCTCACATTTCCAGTAAGCCATGAAACTACTATTGCATTACACCGATCCCACTGATGCCCTAAAACTGGTCCAAAAGTATCCATAGTGATTGTACCATCAATGAAGCCCAGCTTATTCCTTCCTAGGAGTGCAACTCTCATTGCTCGATCCCACAGAGTATAATTCTCCATGCCTATGAGCTGAATACCAACAGATAGGGACCCGGGGGCATCAGAAGGACGAAGATACAGGGGATGATTATGATCGATCACCACCGGAGCTGGAACGGAGGTTCCTAAATCAGATGCATCCTCAATCGCCATGATTATACACAAAAAATTCAGTAAATTCGTAGATGCAGTAAAGGATTATTAATCAAAAAACAGAATTAAGAAGTAAATCTAGGGTTTGCTGTAATTCAGATCAGGAATCGATTTTCAAAAAAATGTCAATGAATCTCTCGATCGTCTTCAATTCGCGAAGAACAATCCTTAGATCTTATCGACGAGACCTTGCTCTGATACCATGAAGAAACACGTTGAATTCCTGATCGACATTGAAATAGAGTAAAGCAGAGATGGAGGAAGAGAGCACATGCAGAGATTTGGGGAATTTTCTGTATAGAATCAATAGAGTAGTACAAATGAATTAGCTAGCTCCTATATATACAAAGTGTAACTACCTGCCAGCTGTATAACTAATTTCCACTAACAAAATAATTAACTAATAACTAACTATACTAACTAATTCAGCTAAGAACTGATTAAGCCTCCGTGTACAGCAAGGCATTTGCCTAATTCCTTCACATTTTGACACTTGTTCTAGGCGGAAAAACTTTACTATGTGCCTTATACAACTGCTACTAGTTGTGTGAGACTTTATTTTGTTTCGCAACAAGTGGACTTAATCTTACACATTTGAGTCTACAAAATCTTAAATTCATTTTGTTGTGAGACTAAATAAAGACTCACACACTATCATTTGTGTGAGGTACAAAATAAAAAGATTCGCCTAGGCATCATTAGCGAGGTCGATGGTTGCACAAGGGCACATGATGTTCAAAATGTACCAGTTTCTAATTGATGGAGTTAGTTCAGCAGTCAGCTTATAACAATCATTTTGTAATTTGTACAATGTCGTGAAATATCATCATATGAGTATCGTATTATTATAAGCGGATGAAATTGCGGATTACATACTTGTAGTATTACATAAAAATATTTCTATTATAAAAAAACAAATGCATGGACCCAATAATAAGTCCCTAATAATTGAGGAATCGCTAAGCTGCATGGTTCTAGTAATAAGCACATGATTGAAATTTTTTAGCAGATTAGATTCAGTTAAACCAAAATAAGCACAATAAGGGTTTATTAATACGCGTTAATAGGATTTTACACAAAAAGTATCTCAAGGCGAAAATTTGACTTGGAAAAAAAAAGGGGAAACCTTAATAGAGGTATTTTCCTATGTGTAATCATAACTATGTCGAAGACAAAATAAATCTCTTTGTCAACTGAGCATAAAGAGATTACTAGTCAGGCATGGATCCGTATTGGTTTCAACTTTTGAATAGAAGTATCGCAACCACCCACTAACCCTGCCCCCACCCCTCTCTCTATCTCTCATATTTTTATCGAATTTAAGTTATATACATCGTTAGTTGTAACGACCCAACCGGTCGCTTTGAGCTTTTGCACTTTGGTCGCCGGTTCTCGGGCATGACTTGCTCCGTACGATGTTTATTGACTGATGTAGATCGTTGGTTTTGGTTTTCACGGGAATCGGTATGAATTTGGGAGAACAGTCTCAGTTGAAAGCTTTGAATTTGAAAGGTTTGACCAAGAGTTGACTTATTTGTATATGAGCTTGGATCAGAATTTTTATGATTTGGTTATCTTCGTTGGGTGATTTATGACTTAGGAGCGTGATCGGGATTGGTTTTGGAGGTCCGGTGTAGAATTAGGCTTGAATTGGCCAAGTTAGTATTTTGGCGATTTCCGGTTGATAGGTGAGATTTTGATCCGAGGGTCGGAATGGAATTCCGAGAGTTGCTGTAGCTTCGTTATGTGATTTGGGATGTGCGCGTAAAATTTCAGGTCATTCGGACGTCGTTTGGTTGGTTTTTTGGTCAAATGCGTGTTTCGGAAGTTTTTGGGAAACTTAGGCTTGAATCCGATGTAATTTGAGGGTTTTGGTGTTAATTGTGGTATTTTGATGATTGGAGCAAGTTTGAATGATGTTTTAAGATGGATTGGCACTTTTGGTTGAGATCCCGGGGGCCTCGGGGTGATTTCGGATAGCCATCGGGATGGATTTTGGAGTTGTGAAATTTCTGGTTTGCTGATATCTGGTATTTCCGCATCTGCGGAAAAGGGGCCGCATATGCGGTTCCGCAGTTGCGAGGGGCTGGTCGCAGGTGCAAATTCTTGGACATGGGAGAACTTCCGCAGAAGCGGATGGTGGTCCGCACATGCGGTTTCCGCAGAAGCGAACCTGAGCGCAGCAGTATAATTCCGCAGAAGCGGTGACCGTAGAAGCGGTAGAAGTATCGCAGAAGCGGAAATGAGGCCTAGGAAGAAGGGTTTAAAATAACATTTCATCCGCGAACCCAAACCCATTTTCCACCATTTTTGAGCATTTTGGGAACTACTTGGGAGCATTTGAAGAGGGATTCGAAGGAGATTGACTGGAGGTAAGTTTTATGAGTTAAAAACACGATTATATTGTGGAATTATCCTTGAAATTCTTGAGAATTTAGCTAAATTGGAAGAGACTAGGGCTTGGGATTTTAAGATTTTAAATTGGAATTTGAGGGGCCATTCGTGGTCCGAATTGAGAGTTTTTGGTATGTATAGACTCGTGGCGAGATAAGGAATCCGGTGACGTTAATTTTCTGATTTTTCGAGAAGTGGGACCGGGGCTCGGGTTTTGCTAATTTCGTGATTTTCGATGTTTTTCGATTCTTTTCGATTGGGTTATGTTCCCCTAGCCTATTGTGACGTATTCGTTATGGTTTTGGATAGATTCGACGCGCGTGGAGGCCGAATTGAGGGGCAAAGGCGTCGCGAGCTAGAGGTTTCGCCGGTTCGAGGTGAGCAATGATTGTAAATGATATCCTGAGGGTTTGAAACCCCGGATTGCACACCATAGTGCTATATTGAGGTGACTTGCACGCCGGATAGCGAGCGTGGGGTAGAGCACCGTTGGGGATTGTGACTTGGTCCGTCCCGATTGATGATTTTACCGCGTATTTGACTGAAACTTATTTGTTATTATCATGATTTGGGCTGATTGCCATATTTGGGTTTCGCGCCAATTATCTGAATCCTTCGGGGATTTTTATCACCATTTCCTCACTATTTTGATATACTACTTGAACTCAGTCCTGTTGATTATACTGTTTTACAAACTCAGCTGCTTTAATTGAACTTTGAGACTTAAATGATATTTCCACTGTTGTTTGGGCTGAGCACTACTATTTTATTGATGCCCGAGGGGCTTATGATGTTTTCTGGACTGAGTGAGGCCGAGGGCCATATGTGAGGATATGTGTGAGTGTTGTGAGGAGGCTTTCAGGCCTCGAGTGTTATGTGAGGAGGCTTTCAGGCCTCGAGTGTTATGTGAGGAGGATTTCAGGCCTTGAGTGTGACGTGAGAAGGCTTTCAGGCCTTATGTTATATGCCACGAGGTGGCTTGATATTGCGCTTGGGCCGTAAGGGTCCCCTCCGGAGTCTGCA
The DNA here is from genome assembly GCF_001879085.1 of Nicotiana attenuata. Taxonomy (NCBI): domain Eukaryota; kingdom Viridiplantae; phylum Streptophyta; class Magnoliopsida; order Solanales; family Solanaceae; genus Nicotiana; species Nicotiana attenuata. Next base: position 238,804 of record NW_017671312.1, on the reverse strand, counting down.
CCCCCACAGTGAGCGCGGGTACCCATATGGATTGGGCTGCACGCCGCAGCGAGATATGGATCGGGCTGCACGCCGCAGCGATATGTGGATCGGGCTGCACGCCGCAGCGGTTACTATATGATACTGTTCTGAGAGTGGTCTGAGAGAGAGAGCCCGAGGGGCTGAGAGTGTTTCTGAGAGTGAGCCCGAGGGGCTGGTACTGTTTTGAGACATTGCCCGAGGGGCGAACTTTTATGTGCGCATCTTGCATATTTATTTGGCTTTTTGCCTGTTATACTGTAGTATTGGTGCCCGAGGGACGGATTTTTCTGTGGTTATCAGCACTAACTGTTTTGAAATCGTTTTCGTAACTGTTGAAAAGATCATTTTCAAAAGAGATTTAAACTGAGCCAAGATATTTCCAAAGATTTCACAGCCTTACTGTTTTCTCAAAGGATTGTACCCTGCTTCTATACAACATGATGGTTTGCTTTACGTGATTTCTTACTGCTCAGTTGTTATTTACCTTTATTACTCACTGAGTTGGAGTACTCACTTTACTCCTTGCACCTCGTGTGCAGATGCAGGTATCTATTCACACGGTAGCGGGTTTTGGCCGATCAGAGGCAGAGTTACATGAGTTAAGGAGGTGACTGCCAGCGTTCGCAGCACCATGTTTCTCTCTTTTGTTCATTATTCCGGTTTCGTATATTCTAGGCCTTGTAGTGGTTTTACATTCTGATAGATGCTCGTGACTTGTGACACCCCGCTTTGGGCTGTGTCGGGATGGTTCTACCATTATTATCTAAGTTTTCGCAAATTATTATTATTAAATCATGCTTCATAATTGCTTAATGGTGATTAACTGCTTAAAAAAGGTGGTCTGGTTGGCCTTGTCTTCACGAGAGGCGCCATCACGACCGGGTTCGGAAATTGGGTCGTGACTGTTGGGTTTTGGATGTATTTAATTAATATATATTAAATACTTAAAAGAGGGTGAATGGAAAATGGAGGGAGATGAAATTTTTGAGTGAAATTTTAAGTTCCCCCCCTTGGCAAATGGGCATTGTCCCATATTGGAAGAGGAAGAGGTTTTTTATGGGTATATAAGCAATTGCTCTTCTTCTAGCTCTTAAAGAGTTAAGAAGAAGGCAAGCCTCGCGCCGTCGTCGTCGTCGCTCGCTCGGCTCGGCTTCGGCTTCGGATTAACAGAAATGTTATTAAATATTTATTTTAATAACAGAATATTAATATTAAATATTTATGTAATGACATTTATTCTGAGTTTTCTCTCCTTCTTGTGATTTGCTACCGAACTTTGTGTTCGCTGAAACACTGGGGTTTGAAGTACCACTACACCAGTGTGTAATTCGTTCTATCCTGGGAGAAAATAATCCATAACCTTGGGTACTAGGAGGGGATTAAATTCCTTAAGGAAACACTATGGATTCAGTGGGCTCAAATTGGTTTTATGTCATTTCTGTTTATGTTCATTTCTGTTTATATTCATTTATATTTCCAGAATTATTTTACAAATACAGTCTACTAACAGTGACATTAGTGTAACGAATTTTATACACTATCAGATCACCCAAAGAATATTTACATTAAGTTTCCTTAAAATATGAGATTTGTAATTTTAAAATAGTACAAGCTATTCGTTACCGTAAGTGAAAATAATCTGATGGTGTATAAATTTCGAAGTATATAACTTAAACTCACTTTTATTTTCTTCTCCTGAAATGATTATCAAAAGGCTCTAGAAAATGAAATGTTATAGCCAATTATAGCTAGTTTACATTACCAGCCACAAGATAAGACATGTCATTATTGATGCTAAAAATGTGTGTAGTTATAAGTTGATTCTCTTATTTGAGGATCTACACTTAAAGCAATAAATAAGGCTATAAAATTATGATCTGACTGTAATAAGAAGCTACTTGAGAATTTATTTTGAATTGAGCATATTTGACCTAACTACGCTACACGCACATGTTTGACCCGAATAAAGACAAGCTGACAAGGAGGATCATGTCGTTAATAACTCAACGATCTAGTCTAATGATCAATAAATTGAGTGTAAATCATAAAAATTACTCCCTCCGGTTCAAAATAAGTAATTTTTTGGATATTTTTACACAGATTAAGAAATTCACCTTTTAACATTAATTAGCAATGGAATTAACCATATTAACCTTTACTATCTCACATAAACACTCTTAACACATATTCCAACACTATTTACTCCCAGGACAATGTAGGAAAAAAATAATTAATTCATTCTTGAAATCTGAAAAAATTACTTATTTTGGACCACAAGAAAAAGGCTAAAAAATCACTTATTTTGGACCGGAGGGAGTAACAAACTTCAGCAAAGATAAAAAAATATAGATAATTTTTTTCTTTGTATAAACCTTGTTTGATAAAGTTATCCAATATATATGAAGGGAGAAATAACACGAATCCAATAAAATAATCGAGATGATACAAGTTGGCCATATACTACCATTAAAAAAAGTTTACTTGAATCCATTTGACCCGCATAATTTGATCATATCCTTAAGTTTACTTGAATCCATTTGACCCGCATAATCTTGAGGGATCAATTTACACACTATTTGAACGCAGGAGTTTTTTCATTTTTAATATTGCTTCTTATTACATTGGGAGATCAAGTGTAAAAATTAAAACGGGACAATAAAAAGATTTATTATTTTTTTACTTTAATTAGACATAGAGGGAGAAAAATTCAAAATATGTTTTATATCGTGTATCTTATTTTAGTCCAATAAATCGAATATCTATCAATAAATATTTATCTAGTAAATAATCCGTTATTATTTAATTCTCACAGTATAATCATTGTATAAGCAGTTCACAAGCTAAACAACACCTTAATATCAAAAGGTAAATGTAATTTTCAAAGTGGAGTCGCTTTTATCAGGAAGCACTTTACTTCCTAACGTAGGATTATTCGGCGCGAATATTTAATCGGGCCACAATGTGAATATCGGATATCGGGTGAAAAATATGAAAAAAAATGTAATTCCCAAAGAAGAGCACTTGCCGCCAAGGCAGTAGGTGCCAGCCAACGATGAATGAAAGGAAGATCTGCTTGTCTCCTCATTGGATCCGTTTGGTAAACATCTATTCCACGTTTTTCTACACTGCTCTAAAAGATTGGTTCACAAAAAAAAAAAAAAAAAAAACCTTTTTTATAAAGTAAAAACTTGGCTACAAAATTACCCAATTCATCAACCTGATGTAATAACGCAATAATTTCTTTTACTCTCACTGTGAAGATACTTTTCTCCGGTGATAAGAAAAAGGTACAGGTTAATTAAAAGAAAAGTTTCGGAGGGGAAAGTGTACGGTTAGCCATTATTTAAAGATGTCTTTACTATTTAGTCATTATTTAAGATATATTTTACCTTTTAGCCAGTGCTTAATAATCTTTTACCCGCTCGGACGAAAATACCCCTATGTTAGACATGGTGTTGTGTAAATATTAAGGATATGGTGTCCTTAACTTCATGAATGCTGTGTAAATATTAAGGACAAAGTGTCCTGTATTTGCACTTTCCGTTATTAAATTTTAGGACATCATGTCCTTAACTTCATATGTACAGTGTAAATGTTAAGGACATGCATGGCGTCCTTAACTTCATGTGTGCATTGTAAATGTTAAGGACATAATGTCCTTAACTTGTATTTGCACCTTCTGTTGTTAAACTTTAGGACCTCATGTCCTTAACTTCATATGTACAGTGTAAATGTTAAGGACATGGTGTCCTTAACTTCATGTGTGTAATGTATATGTTAAGGACATAGTGCCCTTAATTTTATGAGTGTTGGTAAATATTAAGGACATAGTGTCCTTAACTTCATGAATGCTGTGTAAATATTAAGGATAAAGTGTCATGTATTTGCATCTTTCGTTGTTAAACTTTAAGACATCATATCCTCAACTTCATATGAGCAGTGTAAATATTAAAGACGTGGCGTCCTTAACTTCATGTGGCAGTTTAAATATTAAGGACACCATGTCCTTAATATTTACACTCATGAAAATTAGTAAATCCAAAAAGACGACATTTATTCTGCGAAGAGAAATACTTATCCAGAGTAATACAAAACCACTAACGAGATTGAGAACATTAACCAATAGAGAGAAACACCAGTAATATGTGAAAGTTAAAATCAACGGAACTACTTTGCCCAATCAAGCTCTCACGAAGAAAGGGCAAACGTCTGTTCATATTAATTTTAATAGAGTAGTGGTTATTTTTGCTCAACATTAAAAATACTGGATAAAAAGTAAATACCCTGTTAAAAAGTGACTATCCCACGCCATTGCTATAATTTCGGATATGAGCCTTGAGTATGGAGTCGGGCTTATTTTGAGAGTGCTTTATTTTTAGGGAAACTACACAAATGTCCCAAATAAATCTCAACTTACCAACCTCTAGCCATTAGTCATAGACTTACCAAAACTAGCCAACAAAAATTAAAAACCAAATAATAGGGTTCTTTCTCTCAAAGAATCACATGCAAAAATCACCTTTTATATTTTTAAGCGTGATTAGCAACATTAGATACAAGACGGAAAGGAAATTTCATGGACGGGGTAGCAAATAAGGTGATGAAATACAAAAATCTATACAATATTCCAAAAATCTAAACAAAAAAGGAACTTTTTAATGGGTATAGTTGAAATTCATTGAAAATATATAGATAAGTCAATATACAAAATTTGAGGAAGATTGGAGGTGATATGGACTGGTTTTGTATCAAAATTCGTAATTAAATCGAGTTAAAAAAAGTCTCTGCGACACATGTATCAAACATGTATCACGCATGTATCTCACACACAAGTATACATGTGATACACAATTGATACAAATATGATACATATGTGATACACAAATGATACACAGTGTGATACACATATTATTTTTTTCATGTTCAGCTTTTACTTCGAATTTTTAATTCAAACCACCTCAAAACTTCACCAAATCATCCCAAAATTGAGATTCAAGCTCCTTTAGTTGTGCCCAATCTATTCTAATAACACCCACTCAAAACAAAGCTAAAATTTGATATTTTTTTTGCAACAAATAACTAATTGGCTAATTTGGCTAATATTAGTAATATTCTATCAATTGGACAATTTTTGTAATGAGCTACTTATAAATGGACATAGCTGGTAATTTCCCTTATTTTTAACGTAAATTTTTTTGGTGCGAATTCAAATTTAACCGGGCCTTAAAGCAAGTACCCAATACAAAGTAAACACCAAAAAAAGAAAAGATAAAGGTAAATTAATACTTTAATAAAGTCTTAATTTTATTAAATTAATACTTTAATAAAATCTCCACGTATGAACACGAGATAAAGTTACACAAAACTCATAATTAGTAGAAACACTTTGAATTTGTAGTTAAATTAGTAGAAAAGGACATGATAATTATCACAAATTAGAAGGTTTAGATCAACCTTGCTTTTAGATCTTACAAAAAAGGTGACAATAGTACCACTAAGAAAGAAAGAAAGAAAGCATCTTTACCCTCTAAGTGGAGTCATTATTATATTAAAACAAAACAAAGTTTGAAAAAGATGGCCAAAATAACAGTGCATTAATTTGCTTTTTGCTAATAAAAAAATGGGACATCTCATTTGGCTCTGTCCTTGATCAAATCAATTCCCATCTCAGTTGGATCAGTCGCTTGAAGTTCATAGCTAATTCCATCTAACACTCTTCTCAGTCCAGCTTTTGAAGTTGCATATAATATTTTTGCTCTGATTCTTGATTCTGTTGGTGACCTAATGAATCAAAAAAATTCAATAATTTGTCCGAAAAACTTGAGCAAGTGAAGTACAAAGGTGGTAAAATTACCCTATTTTTCCAAGTTTAAAAGAATTGAATTATAATCGATTTGTTCACTTGATCCGACGAGTTGAATCAACACAACACAACCCGGTAACATCTTACTAGTGGGGTCTGAAAAGGATAGAATGTACGCAGACCTTATCCCTACCCCAGAAAGATAGAGAGGCTGTTTCTGGGAAATCCTCGGCTCTACGAGTTGAACCAAAAATGATTCAACAAATTATTAGATCAAAACGAGTCAAAATACTGTAACTCAACGAGTTAAAATGCATCTTAACCCCAACCATTCAACATCAAATATAGAAATGGGAAATAATGTAAATTGGAATAACTTAAGCTAAGAATAATACATTAACATTCACTATTTTTTTTTTCTCAAGAAACAAAATAAGAAGAAGGGATGAGGTTGTGTAAAGTTAATAAGGCGGGTTGAATTATGACATGTTATTTGACTTTAACCTAAGCCACCTTTGGCAAATTATGTCATAATTTAACTAGTTTTGATCTACCTAAATTTGATCCAACACGTTCATTTGACACCTTAATGAGAATAAAAAAAGAAAATATGAAGAGAATATTGATCAAAAAGCGAAAGTAAGAAGATCAACAAACCAGGCAATGAAGAAGATCTTGCTCTTTCGACAATTATCAACAGTAACAAAATCAAAATCAAAGACAGCATATCGACAATCATCTTTAGGTAGAGCTGCAGCAAAATCTTCATAATTTTCACCAGGTCCACCAACTTTGTCAACTGTAACCAATCTTGATTTCTCATCAATTTTATAAACTATATACCTATGAATCTTTTTCCATTTCATTTCCATGTACGAGTTTTTGCATTCATCAGTCACCCACATGCCTGTCGTCGCCTGTTAATTAGTCATATCACAGAAATAATTGTCAATAAACACAAATTCAGAATTTAGAGTCAGTGAATTCAGATAAATATTTACCATCTTAAATGCCATAGCCATAATGTAGGATACAAGTAAAAGAGAGCAAATTTGATGTTTTGTTTTCTTGTTGGCTAAGTAAGTGAGGAGGGTGGAAAATTAGAATTGGGAGAGAATGGTTGAGGAGTAAAGGGTATTTTAAATAGGATGTGGTTATTGAAATGCCATTAAATTATGGGTAATATTACGAATTTATCTATACTAGATCTAAGAAATTTATGATTGAATGACAAAATTGACCTCCATTGGGATTTCTGCTTAGCCTTGGAAGCTGTTGCCTAACTAAGAGTTATATTGGAAAATGGATTATTAATTTTTCTAAGAATGTTCTGTGCATGTAGGTCCTTACTTTAATCTATAATTGATTATAAGAATAATCAATGGGTTCAGAAATTTTACTTGAGACATAAGCGTTTATCATCATTCTCACAGTAAAATTGGTCATTGAATACTACCCTTTCGTTCATTTTACTTGTTCACTTTGGACTTTCCACGCTCCTTAAAAATACTCTCTCCGTTCCAATTTATGTGAACATGTTTGACTAGACACGGAGTTTAAGAAAAAATGAAGACTTTTGGAATTTGTGGTTCTAAACAAGTCAAAAAGGGGCTCAGAGTATTTGTGTGGTTATAAAAGCTTCTCATTAAGGATAAATTTGTAAGTTTAAGCTAAATTGTTGCCAAATTTAGAAAGGGGTCATTCTTTTTGGAACAGTCTTTCTTTCGATTTAGTATAGTGGACAAGTAAAAGTGAAGAATAGTGGAGAATCCTTTAAATCCTTACCAGATAGGGGTAAGGTCTGCGTATACATTACCCTCCTAGATCCCACGGTGTAAAATAATACTGGGTATGTTATTGTTATTGTAGTGGAGAATCCTTTAAGAAAGCATAATACATATAGAACATTAATATAGTCGATCTCAATTTGTTAGGTCTAAACGTAGTTAATTGACTCTACAATCCTTTTTAGGCAAAAAATTCTCATTCTTAAATTTGAATTAACCAGGAATGGAAAGACAAAACTTTTTTGGCATGCCTATAAAGCTTTTTAATCAGGAAAAAATCCTTCATTTTAGCTGCAAAATTGGAATATAAGTGGTCCATTTTTAGGGTTGCACAAGCACATCTCATTTCTCTTTTTCTCTTTGAGTTCCTCAAAAGTCTTGGCGTGAAAGCAAAGGTGGAAAAAAGGATGGGTCTCTCACCCTCTTATCCAATTTTACAAGTAAAAAATTTCTTTCTTTGAAAATCCCAAAGAGATCAAATGAAATAAAATAAAGGATGAATTAATATAAAATTCTATTTTTGCCTTATTTCAGCTCATTGGTTCAAGAAATGCATCATATCTATTCCTTCCAATAGGTTCATTTTGCCAAATTGGAAACAATGAATGAGTATAAATTTCAAAGATTGTAAATCCCTATGGTTGAGTTTACCCACAAAATTGTCTAGGAATGTAGTAGAAAATCTCATTATTTTAATGTTTATGTCATCAATTAATGCTGCAGGCAACAGTATGTATCAAGTACATGAATAGCAATTCCATTGAATTGCAACAAGATATGTTAAGAAAAGAAAGAATCAGAGAAATATTAGAGAATTACAAACACTAAAATCTAAGAGAGCCCATCAGAGCAAGTAAAGATTTGGATGTGGATGAGGAGACATGTCATATTTCAAATTGGCCCTATGCTCTTTCTTTGTGAACCTAAAAATTTATCAGCCCACAATTGTATCATTTGCTTTTACTATACTTCTCTTCCCAATATTTTACGCATTTGGATATCTGAATCCAGTCTCGAACTAGAAACCTCTGATTATTCATCCGACCACATTCCTTGGTGGTTCTATTTTTTATGGCATTAACCAGGTAACTATGCTGCCTGCTGGATAAATAGGCGCTTACGACATAATTATTAGAACATGTAAAGAGAAAATAATTGTCATTGCTTCAGCTTACCGAGGAAAATATGGAGATCGAGGATTAGGGTTGAAAGTAATTGTAATTAGGAGTAGGCTTATCAGTAGTACTAATACTATTCTTATATTTCCTTATTCCTGGTTCTTTGTCATTACATGTTGTGTCATTCGCTTCCGTTACCCTATTACATTGTTGTTACTATTGTTGTTGCTTTATTTTCATTGTTCCTTGAGCCGAGGGTCTATCGAAAATAACCTCACTACCTTTATAACGGGAAAAGTCTGCATACACACTACCCTTTCTAGACCCTACTTATGGGATTACACTATTTTTTTTTGTAAATAGAAAATAGTTGCTCTTTTATGACAAGACACTTTAACATCTTTAGCCTCTTAAAAATGAAACTTTCTATTCGAATCTCTTGGTTGTAAAGTGACAAAGAGGGTTGTGGTTATAGATGGAAAATAAACTACTATTCTGGATCTTCTTAATGGATGTACTCAAGTGGTAGAGCATAATTTTCCCTTACTGTAGATGGAGGCCATTCTTTGTTTGGTGGCAGAATTTTTTGGTAATTGGAAAAACTTGATACCACATATATGATCGCACGATATAAACAAGCTGCAGTTTTATCCCTCTGGCTTTTTCTTCTTTGTAGTTTTGGCTATGATGCCAATTGCTCTGAAAACTTAGTCCTGTGTCCTTATCCTTTGGGGATCATACAATGACTATGTGACAACATTTTGTAGCCCAAATAGTTTCCAACATAGGATGCTGAAACAACTGTCCGCATCATATTTCATAGATCATAAAGGGGGTGTCTAAATCTGCAAAGTTATTTGACCAAATGGACCAAATGTCATGGTTCACCAGAAGTTTAATTGTTGCTAGCAGATGTAATTTAGCAGACACAAGATGTCCTGTCTAGTATAAGAGAAGCACCAGAGAAGGTTCTTTGGCAAAACAACAACAACAACTAACGTCGCAGTCCCAAGCAAGTTAGGAAGAAGGTTCTTTGGCAAATTAAACAGTAAGTGATTCAGTTTTGGTGAACCCTCAAACTTATTTCTCCCTATAGGTTTTGGTTCAGTGATAAGAACATGACGCGTAATGTATGAGATAGAAGCACGTCATGATGCAAACCTACCGAGGTGGTCCAGTGCTAAGAACATGACATGTGATATCCGAGCTAGGCACATGTCCTGATGCGAACCTGGCGAGGATTAAAAGTTTGATATTTAAGTTGAAAAGATAGGACGTTACACTCATTATCCACCTAGTTTCGAACCATGCGTCCATTGGCCCTAATACATTTCTCGATTATCCAAATAAATAAATGATAGTAGTACTTACTTCCTAATACTGAATGAGTACTAACAAACATATCAAACTTCCTATTTGTATTGGTCAGAATTTGACCACACGACCACAACAGCAATGATCCAGTCCCGATCACCCTGCAGCGATAATCAACGAACCCGACTTTGCCTAATCTCTGTTATTCACGACATGAGCGTCGAGGCCTCCCCATGAGGAGAGATCACCTCCCCGACCCGGCCCGAACAAAATATGATAAGCATGAGAAGTTTTGGGCTATAAATAGGGGGCCCGGATGATCCAAAAAGGGGGGGGGGGGGGGATCCATGAAAGAGAGAAAAAACAATTTTAGAAAGAGAGAGAGGAAAATCCCACCTCCAAGGAGGATGAAAGAATTTGATTGTAATCTCCTAAACCTCTTCAAGGAGAGACAGGCCGAATTTCTATAGTCAATAAAATCTCCAAGGTGTTATTTCAATTGATTCTTCCATCTTTAATGATTATGTTCTTTGATCCAATGTTAATTAAGGTTGACTACGATTTTCCCCTTCATCTATTTCGATCGATTTGCTTAAAAAGTGTCAAACAACTTTTGAGTCAAATAATTTGGCGCCGTCTGTGGGGATTTCCTAGTGAAAATACTTAGTTCTTCCTGGATCGAAGAAAAAGAAACACCAAGAAGAAAATTCGACTCAAACCAGAGTCAAGGGAGGCGCATCAAACACACACACAAAAAAAAAGAAGAATCGAATGCCCCATCGGGAGCCAGAAATCTTCCGGCCTATTGACCTCGAACAGCCCGAAAGAAGAAAGAAGTGATGCGAAGCGTTCCCCCCTTCTCCTCCCGAGCGCCGGGCAAAAGAATGGAGCATCCCCCCCTCATCCACCATACTGTATCAGGCCGGAAACCACCGCAAAGGCGTTTCAAACGGGGAACCGAAAATCGCCTCAGAGCAACCTGAGTGCCACGGTCAAGCGAACAAGCATAGCACAGGTACAACATACAACCACAGGCCAAAGCGAGGCCGACACTTAACGCCCGAGGCGCTGAACTATCGGCGTAAACAGCAGACTCAGGCTAAGTGCCTTCGCCATTAAAGTTTGACAGTTCGACCTCGCTCGAACTGGAACTCAGGCTAAGTGCCTTCGCCATTAAAGTTTGACAGTTCGACCTCGCTCGAACTGGGACTCAGGCTAAGTGCCTTCGCCATTAAAGTTTGACAGTTCGACCTAGCTCGAACTGTGACTCAGGCAAAGTGCCTTCGCCATTAAAGTTTGACAGTTCGACCTCGCACGAACTGGGATTCAGGCTAAGTGCCTTCGCCATCAAAGCTCGACAGTTCGACCTCGCTCGAACTGGGACTCAGGCTAAGTGCCTTCGCCATCAAAGATCGACAGTTCGACCTCGCTCGAACTGGGACTCAGGCTAAGTGCCTTCGCCATCAAAGATTGACAGTTCGCCCTCGCTCGAACTGGGACTCAGGCTAAGTGCCTTCGCCATCAAAGCTCGACAGTTCGACCTCGCTCGAACTAGGACTCAGACTGTGCCTTCGCCATTAAAGTTTGACAGTTCGACCCTTCTAGAACTGGGACTCAGGCTAAGTGCCTTCACCATCAAAGCTCGACAGGTCGACCTCGCTCGAACTGGGACTCAGGCTAAGTACCTTCGCCATCAGAGCTCGACAGTTCGACCTCGCTCGAACTGAAGATTCAGGCTGACTGAATACTCTCAAGGAGCGACAGGTTCAATCTCGCTCAAACCAAGATGAGCTATCCTCTCGAAAGGTTCGTAACGAAACCCACGACCAGAAACTTTCATCACATAAGGGGAATCNTTCGCCATTAAAGTTCGACAGTTCGACCTCGCTCGAACTGGGACTCAGGCTAAGTGCCTTCGCCATTAAAGTTTGACAGTTCGACCTCGCTCGAACTGGGACTCAGGCTAAGGGCCTTCGCCATTAAAGTTTGACAGTTCGACCTCGCTCGAACTGGAACTCGAGCTAAGTGCCTTCGTCATTAAAGTTTGACAGTTCGACCTCGCTCAAACTGGGATTCAGGGTAAGTGCCTTCGCCATCAAAGTATTACAGTTCGACCTCGCTCAAACTGGGACTCAGGCTAAGTGCCTTCGCCATTAAAGTATTACTGTTCGACCTCGCTCGAACCGAGACTCAGGATAAGTGCCTTCGCCATCAAGGTATTACAGTTCGACCTCGCTCGAACCGAGACTCAGGCTAAGTGCCTTCGCCATCAAAGTATTACAGTTCGACCTCGCTCGAACTGGGACTCAGGCTAAGTGCCTTCGCCATTAAAGTTTGACAGTTCGACCTCGCTCGAACTGGGACTCAGGCTAAGTGCCTTCGCCATCAAAGATCGACAGTTCGACCTCGCTCGAACTGGGACTCAGGCTAAGTGCCTTCGCCATCAAAGATCGACAGTTCGACCTCGCTCGAACTAGGACTCAGACTGTGCCTTCGCCATCAAAGATCGACAGTTTGACCTCGCTCGAACTAGGACTCAGGCTAAGTGCCTTCGCCATCAAAGATCGACAGTTCGACCTCGCTCGAACTGGGACTCAGGCTAAGTGCCTTCTCCAACAAAGATCGACAGTTCGACCTCGCTCGAACTAGGACTCAGGCTAAATGCCTTCGCCATCAAAGATCGACAGTTCGACCTCGCTCGAACTAGGACTCAGGCTTAGTGCCTTTGCTATCAAAGATCGATAGTTCGATATCGCTCGAACTGGGGCTCAGGCTAAGTGGGTTCGCCATCAAAGAGCGACAATTCGACCTCGCTCGAACTGGGACCTAGGCTAAGTGCCATCACCATCGAAACTCGACAGTTTGACCTCGCTCGAACTAGGACTCAGGCTAAATGCCTTCGCCATCAAAGATCGACAGTTCGACCTCGCTCGAACTGGGACTCAGGATAAGTGCCTTCGCTATCAAAGATCGACTGTTCGAGCGAGGTC
>NW_017671312.1:133883-223978 GCF_001879085.1 Nicotiana attenuata | reverse complement strand
AGATATTCTCGGGAAATTCTACTCAAAGATGAACCGATAAAGTGTGAGAAACCGAGTACGACAAAACCCCCTTCAATTTATAAGACAAGTTCCCCAAGGCACAAAAACCAACGATCGCCGCCAGAACCAGGCCGGGCATGAAACGATTCAGCTCCTAGGGGACGTGTGCCACTGCGACTGCTTGTACAAAGCTACGTTCCGTTTATCAACCGGCTCTTCGATTTTGAAACCGTCGTGACGGCATAAGGGTATTAGAAAGACGCCTCCGGGCAGTTTCGAAATTTATAACGCGACCAAAGAAAAACACGCGGATCTGACTCCCTCCACGATTACGTCACCAACATTATCCGTCCGCCGAGGTCGGTAAGATACGACCCCGACGAACGGAGGGACTAACTGTATTGGTCAGAATTTGACCACACGACCACAACAGCAATGATCCCGTCCCGACCACCCTGCAGCGATAATCAACGAACCCGACTTCGCCTAATCTCTGTTATTCACGACATGAGCGTCGAGGTCAAGGCCTCCCCATGAGGAGAGATCACCTCCCCGACCCGGCCCGAACAAAATACGATAAGCATGAGAAGTTTTGGGCTATAAATAGGGGGCCCGAAGGATCCAAAGGGGGGGGGGGGGGGACTCCATGAAAGAGAGAAAAAACAAATTTGGAAAGAGAGAGGAAAATCCCACCTCCAAGGAGGATTGAAAGGATTTGATTGTAATCTCCTAAACTTCTTCAAGGAGAGGCAGGCCGAATTTCTATAGTCAATAAAATCTCCCAGGTGTTATTTCAATTGATTCTTCCATCTTTAATGATTATGTTCTTTGATCCAATGTTAATTAAGGTTGACTACGATTTGCCCCTTCATCTATTTCGATTGATTTGCTTAAAAAGTGTCAAACAACTTTTGAGTCAAACACTATTTCCTTATCTTTTGAGGATCATACAATGACAATCTGACAAAATTTTGTAGCCTAAAGATTTTCCAACATAGGATGCTGAAACAACTGTCAGCATCATATATCACTGATCATAAAGAGGATGTCCAAATCAGCAAAGTCATTACCCATGGACCAAATGTCATGGTTCACCACAAGCTCTAATTGTTGCTAGCAGATGTAATTTAGCAGACACAAGCTATCCTTTGTCTATTTACAAGAGAAGCACCAGAGAAGGTTCTTTGGCAACAACTACGCCCCATTACCAAACACATTGGGAAGAAGGTTCTTTGGCAAATTAAAACTAAATAGACATAACTGATTCAAAATCTGTCACGGGATGAAATCCGAGTATTTAAGTGGAGTACGGATGGACCGAGCCATTATCCATCGAACCGTGCGCTAACTGACCCTCGAAGATTTCTAAGCTATCCCAAAGAAATAATGGAAGTAATTACTTTCTAACTCGATCCCTTGTAGACGCGATGAATGAGTATCAACAAGCAAACGTATCAAACGATGCAAAAGCATGATACAGTATAGCCTAAAACCACCGACGACCAATGAAAACCTGCTCTTTCCATGCTTTGAGTAATCTGAACGTGAAACAGGAACTAACAGAAATAATGGCACAGATAGCATATTTTCATCTTTATTGGAAAAACGCTGTTATACAGAACTCAATGCACAACTTGCCTAACAGGGAAACTCAGCAATCACAAAATGAACCCGGAAAAAGGAGAAGAATTACAGACAGAATACAACACATTGAATTTAACCAAATGTTTGTTATACAACAAGGGGACTTCTGGCACCGTAAGCGGCGGAACTATGACCCCTACTGATAGGAAGGTGCACATAAACATCATGAACTTCCTGTTTACATACCTCTCCTCTGTCTCTGTCAATCGCATAGCAAACATATACTGTGTCGATAACGTTATCCAAAACGTGCACGAAGAAACCAAGAACCACCATCAGCAGCAGCCATGCCAGAGCAGCAACAAGGTATGCTTCGACACCAAGATGACTGGCAGCTCTTACCACAACAAAAACCTAGTAGCAAAAATAACCAAACGTATTTTCTTATTTTTTTCTTCCTTTAAGGCGGATAATGAAAAGCATTTAACCATATAGCATATATTGTTGATCAATATCCAGAACGACTCACCAATATTGCATATATTGTTGAGAGAACAAAGATTATTCCAGCCAGTATGCGAGTGGAGACGGTCTCCACAAAAACTGGAGATAGAAGATTGCGTTTTAGAAGTTCATACGTCATCCTAGCAGAGGTGCAATATGCTTCACCAGTTATAGCTGCAAAGTTTATGGTGAATTTATTCACAAACTCAACTGCTGACAGCAAGGTATTGGCACAAAATCGCAGAATAAGGTTCACAATTCCAGAATCTTCTTGTCTTGCATTATCAACCATAGCACGAACCATACGAACCACACAGATTAGTAACCCAGAGAAACATACTGTGCCCGAGGATGGACCAAACGCATGTCTGCGAATTTCCACAAAACAATCATGAAAAAAGAAACTAGCACCAAAAAAAAGCTCTCGAGAAAAACCAGAAAATTTAGAAAAGATCCAGGCAGTTATTCATGAAGCTGAAACAAGAACATATAGCAAAGCAGTATCGACTTCATCATTTCGACATCAATAACTACGGCAAAAATTTCATCATTGAATTGAAAAAAAAAAACTTCGCCCCAGTCCAAACAAGTTGGGGTTGGATATATGAACCCTTACGGACCATGTTTCTCCATTTTTAACTAATCTCAGCCAACTTAACACAAAATAAAAATATAAACATAAAAGTACTAAAAGTCCTATATATTTCTACTGGTACAAAAATCTCTAATAGAGCACAAAGACACCTAGAAATCATACAACCTAAAGTAAACGTATTAACCAACTAATTTCTTTTTTGCTTAAAAGGACATGTAAACTACCAACTAATTGGTATCGCCTATACATATATTTTCCTTCTATTGTGCCCTATCTTTCGCAGACTCTGC
This sequence comes from Nicotiana attenuata, assembly GCF_001879085.1. Classification (NCBI taxonomy): domain Eukaryota; kingdom Viridiplantae; phylum Streptophyta; class Magnoliopsida; order Solanales; family Solanaceae; genus Nicotiana; species Nicotiana attenuata. The sequence goes on along the minus strand of NW_017671312.1, from coordinate 221,005 downwards.
ATGGACTCCAAGGGATTGTAAATTTTTCGAAACAATTTCCTTTATGTCTACCTCCTCCCCTTTTAAACGCCTTCAATTACCATGGTCTCACACCTACGGACCTGTGAATCAAGTGGTTGATGCAGGACACAACCAAATCAGCTCAAGCGACCTTCTCATTTTAATCTTGTTTAATTTTGTATGGCCACACATCTATCTTAGCGTCGCATTTCCACGATACTCATCTTGTGGATGTGTTGGACTTTTGCAGCCCAACCGTCACTGCCATACAACATTGCTAGTGTTATGATTGTTTTTATGGAACTTAACTTTCATTTTGGTCTGCATCCTTCTATCACCTAAGACCTCGATAGCACTTCTATTTTTCAACCATCCAATTTTGATTTTATGTGTACATATTCGTTTATCAAGCCATTTTCCTGGAATAATGAGTCTAGATATTTGATTTGCTTGCATGTAGGCACCACAAACCTGTCTAATCAACCTCAATTCCAGTCTTCTTATACTGACTAAACTGCATATATTCAGTCTTACTACTACTTATCCTAAAACTCTTACTCTCTAAAATGTTTCTCCATAGTTCATACTTTTGGTTGACAACCTCGCTGGCTTCATCAATCAGCATAACATGTTAGCAAATAGTATACACAATAGAACCTCATCTTGTATTGTGTTAATTAACTCATCCATAACTAGAGTAAATAGTGTCAATCCTGGCAGTGGCTTTATGCTTGTCCCTCCTCCCTCCCTCCCTCAACTCTCCTTCCACAAGGTTTGATTACGGAAAAATAATGCCTAATAATAAAACAGCCAAACCAAGGGATTTCAAATTAGATTTGAGTTACACTTGGAAAGAGTACTTGTAGATGATAATCAAGAAATCAGCTCCATTAAATACCATACTTGGTTCACCAGCAACATTCGAACTTGTGATGCGCACCTACCACACATCCAACGTCATACTACCTTTGTCATTGAACCAAAGCCCTAGGGACATGTTTTTCCTATATTCTTCTTTTTTTCTTTTTCCTCCAGACACATTTTCTGGTACTTAATCATACTGATTTTGAGTAATGATTAAAAGCATGAACAAGCCAAGTGGTTAAGTTCCAGTTAGTCTACAACCATACTCGTACTGTGTTGATTAACTCATCCATAACTAGAACCTCATCTTGTATTGTGTTGATTAACTCATCCATAACTAGAGTAAATAATGCCAAACCTGGTAGTGGCTTATGCTTGTCCCTCCTCCCTCCTCCCTCCCTCAACTCTCCTTTCACATGGTTTGATTAGAGAAAAAATAATGCCTAATAATTAAACAGCCAAACCGAGAAATTTCAAATTAGATTTGAGTTACACCTGGAAAGAGCAATTGTACGTTTCCTTTTTCTTTTTTGATAATCGAGAAGTCCGATTCACTTTAAATACCATACGTGGTTCGCCAGCACTATTCGAACTTGTGATGCGCACCTACCACGCATCCAATGTGGTACTACCTTTGCCACTTTGCTGTTGAACCAAAGCCCTAAGGACATGTTTTTTTCCTATATTCTTTTTTTTTTAATCCTCGGGACGCATTTGTTGGTACTTAATCATACTGATAGCTGAGTAATGATTGAAAGCATGAACAAGTTGAATGGTTGAGTTCCAGCTAGTCTAGGACCATCTAGTCAATGCACCACCACTGACTAGTGTCATTCGTTACTGAGGCTTTATGCCTATGCCAAAGGGAGTAAAACTGCCTAAAATGCAAGGGGCCAGAAATGAAATCCAGACATACTACAAATATAATTCCAGGATCAGTTGCAGTGTAGAACTATAACAGAAACATAGCCATTGCATGCAAGAAGAAGGACAATAAGGTGCTCTCTACAGTTTTTATTTTTCTGCTATCATTTGCATAGATAATTAAGAATAAGCTCATACAAAGATAGGCACTTCACCATCGAAGTTAAAGAGTATGAACTGACCTCAAAGCACTTCTCATAGACTTTTTGGGACCTGATTCATCCTTGGAGAAATACCATTGTGCAATTGTCCCACTTATCACATAAACCTGTGCCTCAATCATCGCCGTCGCAGACCACAGCATTGTTAGAATAGCAAAAGTATAATAAGCAGGAACCCATCTATCCTGTTTCCATACACAATAGTACTCCCCATTCTTTTCCTTAGGTATAACCTCTCCATTAAACCTAGCAAAAACCAAGAAAACAACAATGGGAGCATAATACACTAACAGTCCTAAAGTCAATGCTGGAAGCACTCCAAACAACCCCAAATTCCTAGAAAGGGCATAAGAAGCAACCCCAATAATCTTAATAGTCAACTCAATCCTATGCCAATTAGCTACAAAAATCCAAACAAGAAGCCCAATTAACAACAACACAAAAACAAGCACCAAAATCCTATAAGCTAAAGGGAAATCTTCACTACATTTGGAGCTCACAGTACAAGCAACAAACCAGTAAATATCAAGAAACACGGGTACAATTACAAAAAAGGGAAGTGAAGCATAAACTATCTGCTTTGTGTAACGCTTGAGCAAGAAAAGCACAAACAGCACAAAGGGTATGCTTAAAATTAAAGTAACTACAAGGGTCCAAATCAAACTCTTCAAAAAACTAGAATCAGAGGAGTAAAGTTCAAAAAAGTTGTAACTAGAAGTAGAACTTTGAAGGGTACAAGAAGAGGAGGTGAAATTGTAGGTAAAAGAGGAAAGTTGAGAATGATGAGGATTTTTATGAACAGAAGCAAAAATACCAAAACCAAAAATGGATAAAACAAGGAGAGCAAAAAGGATAAGAAAGGGAAGATCTTTAAAGGGTCTTGGACCAAAGTTGTAAGAGATCTGAAGGAACTGAGTTTGGTCTTCTGGGTCTAAAGAAGATTGGCCAGGGTAGTTATGAGGGGTTAGAAGGGGTTGGGTGGTGGGGTCAACAAGAGTAGAAGAAAGCTTATTTGGGTCTTCACTGGTTTCCATGGCAAAAAAAAAATGATCAAGAATCTTTGTTGGTTGGCGGCTTGAAAAATGGGGTGGTGGTGGATTTCATAAATTTCATGGTGGGTGGGGGAGATGATGGTGATGATGACGAGGTTGTGGTCGGTGGTGAAAGCTAGCCACGTGAGACAATTTGGTGTTATTCTATTCGGGGGGTAGATCGGTACTAAGCTAGCTAACAACGTGCCAGTATAAGGTTTTGTCAGTGTTGGATAATTACAATCTGATTTTGTTGGTGTAATTCAAGATTCATAACCAGCTTTGAAAATTGGTGTATTAATTGGAGTGATCAGTCTATTAAATCCTGTGTATTTATTCGTTTTATTCGGCTCATATATGTAACAAATTTATTATAAGTACTAAATTATTTCTATATTGATTCCACGCATATTGTATGTTTGACCAAAAAGTGTTGGACCTTTTAGTTAAACCAATTAATGATAAAATAAAAGTAAATCCTAGCCAAACATAATCAACTTTAGATCTAGACATATTGGATACGAGAATCAAATGAGGTTGAGTTTATGTAATATTTCTTAGAATGATTAAAAGGCATCAAACATAATTGATAAGCTTACATCTTTGACATGTTGTTGTGCATTTGTAAAAGCAAAGAAGATAAAGAAGGAATCTCGTTGATAACTTGGGATCTAGCTTTATTGATTCAACAACGGTGTTTACAAAGATTTGTAACCCGTAATCTAGACTTCTTGCTTTATTACTCAAAGGTCTCCTCCAACTCTTCTGTTTGTTTTTCTCTTTTGGGATCCCCTTTGCTTTCTGCTTTATCCTTTATATATATATATATATATATATATATATATATATATATATATATATATATATATATATATATATATATATATATATATATATACACACACACACACACTACCCAACTTCCCCTTTATCCAACGGTCTTTGACCTGCATACCCCTTCTCGACTATCTTCCTCTTTACTTGCTCAAGCACGGCCGCATATATTCTGATGTGCAAGTCTTCTCGATGGCTTGATCTTCGGCAGTGGCCGAGACGCTTGTCGCCATTACGCCTTACGGGTACGTCCATGGCTTGATCGATCCCTTACTGTTCCCCTTAATGGTAATCCACTTGTGGTGAGATTTTGATCCATACAGTCAGTCCCTCCGCTTGTTAGGGTCGCCTCTTGGCGTGCCCGATAGGCGGACTCCGTTGATTCATAAGTTGGGAGAAATCTGATCATTATACATGTGTTGAGGTCCTTATAACGAGGTAACGGCGTGACAATCCAGGAACCTCATTGGACCGTTACACTAGTTTAGAGTTAGATTGTCACATCAATTCACGATATCATGAATGTTTATTATGCGTTATCATGGCGCACGTTTCCCAGGCCTGTATCGTTTCGTGCGCCCCTTTCGTTTTCTGATTGGCGGCTCTTGGTTTTCCCGCTCAAGGCCTTTATGTCTCTATAAACAAGGGAGAAACCCTCTATTTGATTGTTGCACTTTTCAATTATCAGAGAACTTTGCAAACTTCTTTCCCCTTCTATTGTTTCCCATTCTTCTGCTTCCGCTAGAGTTCACTGTGACTATTACCCCTTCTCCCCTCGTCATCCTTGTTTATTTCAATCAAAGAAGGCAAATGGCTGGTGCTCCTTCCCAGACTGATAGAGTTGTTGAAGCTCCGGTGCCGGAAAGTGACGTGCCCCTTCTTGAAGAGGGAGTGGAGGTGGTGGAAGACGAGGGATTTCCCACGGTGGATGAAATAGTACCCGCCGGGGAAGATGAGGACTGACTTTAACAGCCCTGCCAGAAACGAACCGGAGCTGTCCCTTCCACTATGGATGAAGCGACGATTACGACGCTCAAGGCCAAGTGGGGAATCCCTGCCCATATCGAAATGGTACCGACGGCGGGGAAAGATATTGTACATTTGCACCTCCCGGGGTACTACACAGTTTACGGGTACCCCTTTGTTATCGGGTACACGCTTCCTCTTCCCTCTCTAGTGGTAGACTTATGTCGCTTCTACGAAGTGTGCCCGGCTCAACTCTCGCTGTACGCGTACAAACTCTTTCTTATGCTTATCAAGTACATGGAGCTCGCCGGCCGAGGAATTTCTTTGGGGCACATGTTTCACATCTTTGCCCCTCATTTTCTTTGGGGTACGATGATCCAATTGCGCCATCGAGGAACCAAGAGTTTGGTGGTGAAGATGGACGATAAGGCTAATCACCGCTTTTCTGAAAGCTACTTCTATGTGCGGACAGAGTACCTTGTGGCGGACTCGGCAGGGTTTCCAGAGACGTGGAACTTCGCTCGTGAGTTTTCCTTTGTTTATTTTGTGATTTTTCTTAAGATGGTCTTCGATCGTCCTCCTTTAGGTGATATTGCTAAGGACTCGTTTTTGCTTTTGCAGTCGAGAGATTAAACCCCCCCCCTCCCGCTTGTTGCCAATATCCGCGAGTGGGTGAGCGCAATTCTCCCTCATACGATGGGGATTCGTGAGTGGGCTTCCTTTCATGAAAAGTATGGGCGTAATCCTCTTACTGGTGAGTCGGCCTGCTGCAGTTCCTCTTTATTCCTTACCTCATAGTTTAGCCTTGTTATATGATCTAATCATTCCTTGTCGGCAGGTTAGAAAGCGCGAAGGACGAGGGCCCCTCGCCCAGCCTGCACCGAGGGCTGCTTCCCAGCCTGCGCAGAGAGCTACTACCCTATCTGCGCCCGCGGTAGTGCGTGCTGAGGCTACTCAGCTAGAGACTCCGATTCCCACAGTCTGTTCAACGGGCGAATCTTCCCGCGCTGGTAGTGGAGAGGCCCCGTCTAAGAGACGACGGGTAGTGTTGGAAGAGACTCCTCCGGCCGAAACATCTTCGAGAGGCGACCTTGCCTTGGAGGTGACCGAAACAGGCGGTGGTGCCCACCCGGCAGTGAGGGCTACGCCTGTTGTGAGTGATCAAGAGGATGGTGTGGTGGAGAGACAGAGTCCCAAGGCTGTCGTTGCTGTTTCGGGCGGTCCTTCGACATCTCGGCCGCGCACCCCTTCTTCGGCCGATGAGAGGGGGAAGGGCGTCATGGTTGATGATTATGAGTCTGAATTCGACATTGATCCTGAGGACATAAGGATGTTCGAGGAGGGCTTTACCCGAACTGTAGTGAGAGCGGGAGGCCCTTCCCGAATACTCGAAATTCCGTCGGATCTTAACTTGCTGCAAGACACGGTGGATTTTGTGCCGCAGTTTGACCTTCTATGCTCTGCCGCAGAAAGCAGAGCTCTTCAGGATGTCAGCGACTCCGAGTTGTCACGCGGTGTGGCCGCGATGGGCCTAAGGGTGAGTTCCTTTTTATTTGTTTCTTTTTTGCTTTGTGACCTTTTTCTTTACTGACTCATTTCTTCTCTTTCTTCTTCTTCTCTCTTTTTGTTTTCAGTCTTACATGCTGGAGGTCGAGAGCCCTCGTAGGGCTGAGACACGAGCCGAGATTTTTCTAAAAATGCTCGAAAAGTATCGGCGGTATCGCAATAAGTGCCGTGAGATGCACGAGCGGCTCAGAGCGGGTACTAGCACCCAATCCGTTAGGGAGGAGTTGGAGAAAAGAGATCAGGATCTGGTGCAATCTATCCGCAGATGCAGTGAGCTCGAGGAGCTGCTCCGTACCAAAGACGAGGAACTCAAGGTGGGCAAAGGGATTGTCGCGAAGTGCGAGGACCTTCAAGCGAAGGTGTTGTCTCTACAAGCCGAACTTGAGCAAAATGCTACCAGAGTCGAAGCTTTGAGTGCAGAATAGATGGGAAAGTTGGCCGAGTTGGAAAAGAAAGTGGCCGAGATGGAAAATGCCGAGGAGGCTCGGACGTCGGCTTTAGCGAAAGTGGCAGCGCTGGAGGACACTATCTGCGTCCTCCAATATGAGCAGGAATCTGAGAGGGCAACGACCACACTGAGGGAGGCCCGACTCGAGGAGCGTATTGGTAAAATTAACCCGGAGACTTCGAGCCTAGGAGACCGCGTCGTGGCGCTCGAGGCCGAGAAGGAACAACTATTGGCCCAGGTCGAATCTGCCTCTGCTGCGATCCCCCGCCGTTTGTATGAGCTATGGGTCCACGCCGAGGCCCAGCGAGATATTTACAAGGGTTTGTGGGAGGCGGGGAATGTTCCAGAGGCCGCATTTGATGATGCTCGGGTGAAGGTGATGGGTTTCCAATGTCTTAGCTTTATATTTTGATGATCTAACAAACTTACTGTCAAAGAACCAAATAGGGAACCTGACACACTTGGTACACATTGCAAATCAACGGACTCTAGCTTATGTGAACTGCTACAACTTCAAAAGATAGCGAACCAACACAGGGACCTGATCCCTTGTGTTTCCCTGACAGCAGTGCAAAGTCAACTGTGTACAGCTGGAAAGTGACTGCCTGCACTGTACACAGAAACAGTGCAACACAGTTCTGCAGTCACTTATCCTTTGACCAACCAAGTGATTACATCATTCATGTGATGTCATCCAAGTTGTATTAACAAGAATATTACAACAAAACATCACTTGAACACCTGAGCATTCACTTCAAGCATTCAAGCCATCTGATATTCGAGCATTCAATTCTCAAGTTCATCAAGAATAAAGTTTAACACTACTACGGACCATTTCCTAAATCTAGTATCTTATTGTCCTTAGTTGAGTTGTAACTTTGTAATTATTCTTCATTGTAACTCCTAATTTGCTTAGCTAGAAGCATTGCTTAGGAACCCCTTTGTAAAACCATTAACCCTTAGTGTTTGTGTCGTGACTAGAGTTAGTCATGAGTTGAAGTCTTTGTAATAGGTGTAATGCAAAGTGGCTTGTAATAGGTGTATTACAAGTTAGTGAGGGATTAAGAGTTTAATTCCTAGATTCCATAGGTTGTAATCTAAAAGTTGCTCATAGTGAAGTTAAAATCCTACCAGTGTAGGTCGTAGTTTTTTATCCCCTTGAGCAGGGATTTTTCCACGTAAAACTCACTGTTTTATTTACTTACTGTTTCATTAGCATTCTCAGTGGAAACTCATAGAGGACCTGGTACTCTATAGTTTGGTGGACTCATATAAACTATCAATTAGTATCAGAGCGGGTTCTTCCTAGGAAGGATCCTTATGGCTGCTCCACCAAATTTTGAAGAAGGTCAGTCTACGTATAGACCACCCAGGTTCAATGGGCAATACTATGGGTGGTGGAAGACAAGAATGCATGACTTTGTCATGGCAGAAGATTATGAGTTGTGGGATGTTATATGTGATGGTCCTTATGTCCCAATGAAGAAGGTCGGAGATCCTCCGGAGACGATGCCAAAGACCAGAAAGGAATACAACGACGCAAATAGGAAAGCTGTGGAGAAAAATTTTCGTGCCAAAAAAATTTTGGTGTGTGGTATAGGACCTGATGAATATAATAGGATCTCAGCTTGTCAATCCGCCAAGGAAATATGGGAAGCTTTGCAAACAGCACATGAGGGAACCACTCAAGTAAAGCAACCTAAGATTTATATGCTCACCACTGAGTATGAGCTCTTCAGGATGAAAGACGATGAATCTATTCAAGACATGCACACAAGATTCACCTCCATCATAAATGAGCTACACTCACTTGGTGAAATTATTCCTAGGAACAAGCTTGTGAGAAAAATTCTCAGTGTTCTGCCTAGTTCGTGGGAGATTAAAGTGAATGCCATTACTGAGGTAAAGGATCCATGCCCTAACTATAGATGAGCTAGTTGGAAATCTCAAAACTTACGAAATAAAGAAGAAGAATGATAGTGAAAGAAGAGAACCAAAGAAGGAAAAGAACCTGGTACTCAAAGCCGAAGGCAATGACTCAAGTGAGGAGGACAGTGACATGGTTTACTTAACCAAAAGGTTTCAGAAGATGGTCAGAGGAAATGGAGGAATACCAAAAAGGGGCACCACTAGCAGACCAAAGAATTATGATCTCTGTCATAAGTGTGGAAAGCTAGGGCATTTCATCAAAGATTGTCCTCTCCTGAAGCAAGAACACTTCAAGTACGACCCTGATAAAGCAGCCAAAAGGAACGCGGTTCCTAATAAATGCTTCAAAAGGAAGAACGCCGCTGACAACATTGTGAAGCAAGCTCTTACAGCATGGGGAGATTCCTCAAGAGAGTCTGAAGGAGAAACTGATGCAGGTGACAGTTCCATGATAGCAGTTGAAAGTGAAAGAAATGAATATGATACAATATTCGCTTTGATGACACAATCAGACGATGATGAAGATGATGAAAATGATGAGGTAAATTTCAGGGATGTTCAGAGAAATCTGAAATCCTACTCCCGTAAGAAACTCATGTCATTAGCAAATGTACTAATTGATGCCTATCATAATCTGGTAGAAGATAAAGATGCCCTGACCTTAGAACTAGGAGAATCTGAACAAACCAGAGATGATTTGGTAGTATGTGTAGTTGATCTGAAGAAAACCATAAGTAATTTGGAGAATGAAAAAATGGTTTTAACTGAAAGAATGCATGTGTAGAGAATGAAAGAGATGAGTGGTTGTAGCCGTTAACTTAAAAGAAACCATTAAGAGTTTAAGTAAAGATAAGGATGTTTTAGTGAAGAGAGTGACTGCAATTGAGGATGAGAGAGATGATCTCTTAATAGTAATTTCATACTTGAGGGAACTATAGAGGAACTAGGAACTGATGTAGGCCTGGAAATTCTGAAAAAGGAAAAGAGGTAGCTAGTGAGGCACACATTAAGCTTGAAAACGAGTTGAAAGCTGCAAGAACTAGCTTGAGTGTTGAACTTGAGAAAAACAAACATCTCGAAACTGAACTGGAAGGAGTAAAAAATGATCTTGAAAAGTCCCTTAAGTGGACCTGGTCCTCGGAAGATATTACTGCCATGTATGTTAATAATGGTGGAAACAGGCAGGGAATAGGGTTTCAAAGGGAGAGAACCCCTTACAACCCCCATAGCAAGTATGTTGCCGTACCTGATAATTGCTTGTGTACCCACTGTGGGAACAATGGGCATTTCAAGGAAAGTTGCCAAGCCAGGGTCCAGTCTCTTTAGAAAAATAAAGTGTTTGCTGAAAGGGTAACTACTAAAAGGGGACCAGGTGCCACCCATAAAAAACGTATGTTACCTGCATGGACCAAGAGAACTCTTATTCATCCTCTTGCTTACTACAAGGGACCCAAACTTGTTTGGGTTCCTAAAACTAACTCTTGATTTTCTTGTGCAGGGAACAGTGAAAGGAAGCAGTCAACAATGGTTCATGGATAGTGGATGTTCAAAGCACATGACTATGACTGGGAACACCATGGACTTTCTTTCACTAAAAGCCCTGCAAGGAGGGAGTGTATCCTTTGGCAATGGGAAAAAGGGTACATTCTCGGAGTTGGAAAAGTCGGGAAATCACTCACTCACTCAATTGAGAATATGTACTATATCAATGGTCTTAAGTACAGTCTCCTGAGTGTTTCTCAGATTTGTGATAAAGGAAATAAGGTGGAGTTCTTGTCCAAGATATGCACAGTTACAAATCTAGTAACTGGTGAAGTGGTGCTTCTAGCCAAAAGATACAGGAACATCTATGTTGCTGATTTCGAGTCTCTACAAAGTGGTGATCTGAGTTGCTTCAAAGCTATCGATAATGATGTTGAACTGTGGCACAGAAGACTGGGACACACAAGCTTCTCTCTTCTGAATAAACTGATTCTGAAGGACCTGGTTCGTGGTCTGCCCATGTCAAAGTTCAAAGAACACAAAGTCTCTGATGCCTGTGCTAGAGGGAAGCATGTGAAGTCCTCATTCAAGTCAAAGAAAGATGTCAGTACCTCAAAACCACTTGATCTCTTTCATATGGATCTGTGTGGCCCTATAAGAGTGCAAAGCAGGGGAGGAAAAAGATACATATTTGTGATAGTGGATGAATACTCCAGATTCACTTGGACTCTGTTTCTTAGAACAAAAGATGAAACCTTTGAAGTATTCGTAGCCTTTGTGAAGAAAATCTAGGTGAAGATGGAATCTAGAGTAGCATGCATTAGATCATATCATGAAACAGAGTTTGACAATGCCAAGTTTGATGAATTCTGTAATGAGAATGGCATTACTCACAACTTCTCAGCCCCAAGAACTCCCCAGTAAAATGGAGTTGTGGAAAGGAAGAATAGAACTCTTAAGGAAATGGCAAAAACTATGTTGATCGATAGTGAGAAAGCACAGAACTTTTGGGCTGAAGCTGTCAACACTTCCTGCTACTTGGTGAATAGGTCATGATCAGATCTCTCCTGAACAAAACCCCCTGTGAGTTGCTGAATGGAAGGAAGCCTAAGCTGACTCACCTAAGAATATTTGGGTGCAAATGTTATGTCCTCAACAATGTAAAGGATCCGCTTGGAATATTTGATACCAAGAGTGATGAAGGAATCTTTTTGGGGAACTCTTCTCAAAGCAAAGCTTACAAGTTATANGTATAGGATGTTTAGGAGGTCTTTGGGTTAATTGGAATCGATTTAGGACAGGAAGTCACACTCAACAAAACAAATGGCCAAACTTGTTATTCCTCTCGTATTTTTGATCTCTAAAAGTTGGAGCGTGGAGTTGGGGGATGGATATTGTGTTTGATGTTGCTTTGCTTGGGGAGATTCTTAAATTCCCTACTGTTGGTATGTCTTCATTCGAACGGATGTGTATGGGTCTAAACTTCAGAAATGCTATTGTAAAGGAAGGTGCAAACTAGAAGGGGGAACGGGTTCACAAGAAAGCCTTGCTGCCCGTCTATCAGTTATTGTTCGAGCTGGTAAACAAGGTTCTTACTACCCTGTGCTGCGAGGAGATCCATTGCTTCTAAATCTGACTTGTACCTAATGGAGGCACTGGATGGATTTCCAGCTGTAAACCTGCCTGCCATCATGATCGAGCATATGTAGAAGGTGGCGAGTTTCAAGGATGGAAATCATAGTCTTCCATATGGGTTTCTCTATGCACGTGTTAAGTCTTTAAAGTACCCCTGGGACAGTGCAAAGTAGGGACCAGAAGCAGACCTTCTACTCAAACAACTTTGGAGGAATGTGAGTGTATCGAAAAGAATGGAGGGGTAGGCAGTACATCGACAATCTCTCAGCTCATCAATGCTCAAAACAACACAACTGAGGAGATTCGAAGGTTGAAGGGAGGAACGCTATCCTGAAAAGTCAGCAGGCCCAAGGGGCCCTAGGGTCAAATGAGGAGATAGCTCATTTGACCAAAGAAAATGCTGATCTCAGGGCACAAGTGGAGAAACTGAAGGAGAAACTGCTCACCGAGCAAACATCGGTGAATGCCCGAATAAATCTAGGTCTCCAAACCCTTGCTGCAGCTTCCAATCCCTCTCCTCCTAGTGAACCCTAGGCAGTCCCTTTCAGTGACCAGTTTCTGGATTTTATGTTCTTGTTTTGATGACTTGGCAATTGTTTTTGTTTCTTTTTTTGTAATGTGGATGGGATGCACCTGTACTGCTCCCGCTAACAACAGTCCAATCTTTGCCTTTGCTGTATAGCAAAGGCATATGTTTTTTATATAAAAACTATACTCTTTTGCTATCTAATGCTTATGTTTCTCTGTTTCTCTTTTCTATCATGTTGTGTGCACATATGTGGCATAAGTTAGCTAGGCTAGAGTTCTTTATGCTGATTGTCTGCGTGTGTATTTTTAATGATGCCAAAAGGGGGAAGTATAATTGAAACAGGGATCTGATTAAGGGGGAAGCATAAAGTCAGGGGGAACTTGTGAAGTTCCTGTTGCTTCATCTGGTTAATTCTGTTCTAAACATGTGTTATCAATGTCTAAGTTTGTCATCATCAAAAAGGGGGAAATCGATGGGTTTCCAATGTCTTAGCTTTATGTTTTGATGATCTAACAAACTTACTGTCAAAGAACCAGATAGGGAACCTGACACACTTGGTACACATTGTTAATCAACGGACTCCAGCTAATGTGAACTGCTACAACTTCAGAAGATAGAGAACCAACACAGGGACCTGATCCCTTGTGTTTCCCTGACAGCAGTACGAAGTCAACTGTGTACAGCTGGAAAGTGACTGCCTGCACTGTACACAGAAACAATGCAGCGCAGTTCTGCAGTCACTTGTCCTTTGACCAACCAAGTGATTACATCATTCAAGTGATGTCATCCAAGTTGTATTAATAAGAGTATTACAACAAAACATCACTGGAACACTTGAATATTCACTTCGCACATTCAAGCCGTCTGATATCCGAGCATTCAATTCTCCAGTGCATCAAGAACAAAGTTTAACACAACTACAGACCAGTTCCTAAATCTAGTATCTTATTGTCCTTAGTTGAGTTAAAACTTTGTGATTGTTCTTCATTGTAATTCCTAATTTGCTTAGCTAGAAGCGTTGTTTAGGAACTTCCCTGTAAAACCATAAACCCTTAGTGTTTGTGTCATGACTAGAGTTAGTCATGAGTTGAAGTCTTTGTAATAGGTGTATTTCAAAGTGGCTTGTAATAGGTGTATTACAAGTTAGTGAGGGATTAAGAGTTTAATTCCTAGATTGCATAGGTTGTAATCTAAAAGTTGCTCATAGTGAAGTTGAAATCCTACCAGTGTAGGTCGTGGTTTTTTATCCCCTTGAGCAGGGATTTTTCCACGTAAAACTCCTTGTCTTACTTACTTATTGTTTCATTAGCGTTCTCAGTAGAAACTCATAGAGGACCTGGTCCTTCTATAGTTTAGTGGACTCATATAAACTATCAGTAGAGATTTTGTAATGAGTTAATTAGTGAAATTTGGTGAATGTGAGTTCATTGGTTATTATAATGGCACTAAAGAAGGCAATTAGTAGTCAGAGGATATTGTATTATATCCTGTTAGTGGGAAGGAAAGATTGTTGGATGAAGGAACACCATTAATAGAGGTAGTAGAATGCTATGCACTTTAGCTGTTTGATAAAATGCCAACATGACCAAAAACCTGGAAAATTTTACTAACATTGGTCCAATTGAATTATAGATTGAAGCTGTAAGAGTAGTGGAGGGTTTTAATAACACTAAAGGGCTGAATCTAGGTATGTATGGCTAAAACCCCCTCTTCTTAGAAATTGAACCCCCTTGGTGTCCATGCAATTGGTGTAAGTTCCAAAATTGATCGATGTAGAAATTGCCATTCCAAATATGCTTGTGTTGCAAGAATATATGTGCAATATGTGTTTCAATGCTCTCGTTATGCTATCTTGTCATTTGAGGATGTGTTAAAGATATGGAATATGTGTTAAAATGCCTAGACTTCAAGTCGAGTTTGAATAAAGATTGTTATGCCAAAGTATGTGAAAGCCTCTATAAACCTATGATTTATAATTGCTCTAGTGTGTACTTAACATCTTAAATTGAAAGGCTTGTTTGTTGAAAATGATAATAATGTGAAACATGGTAAAAGAACTTGCATTATGAAATATGGCCAAGAGCCAAGGGATGATATAACAATTGTGGCCACTAGTGCCGGTGAATTGATATATGTGAAAGAAATATGAAATGAGAGGATAGGTGGAAAGTGGTAATGTCTTGGGTGAGACGGCCTAGCCGATCGGGCCGTGATCGGATTCCATGTCGTACGCATGGTGGTGACTCTATTGGAAATTGCAATTGAAATTGCAATTGTGGTTGATGTCTCTTAGGAGATGGCCTAGCCGATCGGGTCGTGATTGGATACCATACCGTACACATGGTGGTGATTGTATTGGAATTGAAATCGTGATTGTGGTTGATGTCTCATATGAGATGGCCTAGCCAATCGAGTCATGATCTAATGCCATGCCGTACACATGGTGGTGACTGTATTGGAATTGAAATCGTGATTGTGGTTGATGTCCCATATGAGACGGCCTAGGCGATCGGGTCGTGATCGGACGTCATGCCGTGCACATGGTGGTGACTGTATTGGGAATTGAAATCGAAATGGTGAATAGTGGCATATTGGTACTAAAGACTTCCCAGACTTAAAATATGGAAATTTCATTGAAGCTTATCTCATCCCTTATTTGATGTTTAGTAAATGTTTAATGCCTTATCTGATATTATGATTGTCCTTACTTGCATTATTTTTCATTCTATTGAGATGGTGTTTAGTTATACATAATAGTGCTATTCGACGGCACTAACATCCTTTTTGCCGAGGGTGTTGTATCTTTAATTGATACAGGTGGTTCCACAGTAGGCAACATCGATCAGTGGTAGTGGTATACTCTTTTCAGTTGACTTGGTGAGCCCCACTTCATTTCGGGGTCCTGTATCTTTTGTTTCTTGTGTACTTTGTATTTGAGGTATAGTCAGAGCCTTATTGCCGGCATTTCCATATTACTCTTCAGTTGTACTTAGAGGCTCCGTAGACAGGTTGTGGGTGATGGTTGATATTGGGAATTGAATTAGAAATATTGGTATTTGGCAAGCATGTTTTTCATCATATCTATAAAATTGTAATATTTTAGAAATTATGGTTGAAGCTGCTAATAGAAATGAAATGGAAGTTGTTAATGAAATATTTTCAGAATATGATTAATGGAGTACATCTCCTCTTTATTCAAAGATGAATTTGGGTAGATATAATCTTATAGGCCTACTTAACCGGGTTCACTCGGTTGAGCGCCGGTCGCGCTCCCCGAGTTTGGGGCGTGACACAAACCAACTTTGCGATAGGTTCTGCGGTCGCATAATCGTTATACGGGCCGCAGAAAGCACATTTTCACCGCATTTTTGAAGGCCCAGATTGCATTTTTTTCTGCTTGTGTCTGCGACCATTATGAGGCCGCATATGTTGCTGCAGAACACAGGTTTTGCTTTCCTTCTTTTTCCTTTGCCCTTGCATCCTGTTTCATTGTATTTTGGGTCACCTGCATTCTAAAACACACGTCAAACTGCTCAACACTTACAATTAAACTTGCCGAAATTAAAATCTAACCAAAAAGTGTTACCACACATGGGTTGCCTCCTAAGAAGCGCTTGATTTAACGTCGCGGTACGACGATGTTGCCTCATTTTGGCAAATCATTGATCGGTGTTGGTGTAGGACCATCTTTCAGTGTGAATTGTTCTACCAAGTGCCTTTCTCCACTGGTTCTGAGGTAATGCTTGACCCTTGGGCCATTTACTTTGATGGTTCGAGTCCCGTCCTCGGGTTCCAATTCAATGGCACCATAGGAAGACACATTCACAACTTTGGATGGGCCAGACCATTTGGATTTGAGTTTACCGAAAAAAATTTAGTCTTGAGTTGAAGAGCAAGACCAAGTCACCGGATTTACATTCCCGCTTTAAGATTTTCTTGTCATGAACAAATTTCATTCTTTCCTTGTACATGGATGCATTCTCATAGGCATGAAAACGGAACTCTTCCATCTCGTTGAGTTGTGTCATCCTTAGATTAGCAGCTTCAGCCCAGTCAAGATTTAACTTTTTCAATGCCCACATAGCTTTGTGTTCAAGCTCCACTGGCAAGTGACATGCCTTACCAAAAACCAATCAGTATGGTGAGGTGCCAATGAGAGTCTTGAATGATGTTCGATATGCCCACAATGCATCATCTTAGCTTCTTTGACTAGTCGGTCATGTTTGCATTAACAATTTTTGTTAGGATGTTCTTGATTTCCCTCTTGGAAACTTCAACTTGACCGCTCGACTGAGGATGGTAAGGCGTGGCCACCTCGTGCTTAACTCCATATTTTTCGAGCAGCCTGGCAAAGGCTTTGTGGCAAAAGTGAGAACCACCATGTCACGACCCAATTCCCATACCCGGTCGTGATGGCGCCTCTCGTGAAGACAAGGCCAGCCAACTAACCCAAATCCTTTCACTAACAATTATTAAACATAAATGAATAGAAGATACAACTTAATGGCATTAGAAACTGTTAATTACTACCCGACCGGGGTGTCACAAGTCACGAGCATCTAAGGAAACCTTAACACAACTACAGGCCAATAAATATATACAAGTAAAATTTCTGGAAAACAAAAGACAACATCCGGTGCCGCGAACGCTGGCGGTCACCTTGCTCAGCTACAATAACAATACCTTCAATCCGCTAATAACCCGCTACCGGGTGAACGATACCTGCAACTGCACGCGAGGTGCAGGGAGTAAAGTGAGTACTTCCAACTCAGTGAGTAATAAGAGTAAATAATAACTGAGAGACAAGAAATCACGTAAGAGCACTCCATCATGCTATATAGGACAGTACAACCCTTTGAGAAAACAGTAAAACCGTGAAAAATCCTTTAGAAAATATCTGGCTCAGTTTAAAAACCTCTTTTGAAAATATCCTTTTCCAACAGTCAAGCAAATGAATGCGTAATCAGATAGTGCAAGTCTGCACATAAGTCAGCCCCTCGGGCATAGCACTCCATCAACAAATAACACCAGGGTATCTGGTAAACAGTGCAAGAAGTAGCATGGATGCCAATGATATGAGAGTGCTGAATGTCATGACACGTAGTACAAACAGGAACCAATGCATGAATGCAATGCAATGCACATGACCGCTGCGGCGTACATCCCGATCCATTTGGGTACCCGCGCTCACTGTGGGGGTTCAGACTCTGGAGGGGCTCCTACACCCCAAGCGCAATATCATCATAGTATTGCTGCAGCGTGCAGCCCGATCCATATTCAGTCCAGATCAATGCAAATGATCCACTCGGGCAATGTCAAGTAATAGCTTTTAACTCAAAACATCAGAAAATGCAATTTAAGTCTATAAACTTTAGCAATATGACTGCACATTTCAAAACAGTGTTTAACTAGGGCTGAAGTCATTTAGCATGCTAAGTTTCATGAAAACAGTGATAATAATCCCTAAAGGATTCAAATAATCGGCACGAAGCCCAAACATGGCAATCAACCCAAATCACGATAGCATCAAGTAGGTTTCAGTCAATTACGCAGTAAAATCAACAACCGGGACGGGCCAAGTCACAATCCCCAACGATGCTCTACCCCACGCTCATACCTGGCATGCAAGTCACCACAATACAGCACTATGATGTGCAAATCCGGGGTTTCAAACCCTCAGGATATCATTTACAAGTATTACTCACCTCGAACCGGTGAAATCCCTAGCTCGCGACGCCTTTGCCCCTCGAATCGGCCTCCACGCGCGTCGAATCTAACCAAAATCAGAGCGAATACATCACAATATGCTAAGGGAACAATACCCAATCGAAAACAATCGAAAATTAGCAAGAATCTCGAAACTAGCAAAATCCGAGCCCTAGGCCCACTTCTCGAAAAATTTCAAAATTCACATCACTGGATTCTCGTCCCGCCACGAGTCCATACATATAAAATTCACCAAAATCGGAGTCCATTTGACCACTCAAATCCCTAGTTTAACTTTCTTAAGTTTCAAGCCCTAACCTCCATTTTTACCCTTTAGTTCCTTGGGTTTTCAGTGTTAATCCATGTTTATACACAATAATATCATAATCTAAGTCCAAGAATCCATACCTGATGATAGCCCTCGAAACCCTCTTCAAAAATCGCCCAAAATCTCCTTAGTTCGAAGTCCAAAATGTTTCTTCTCTTTCAAAATCGTGAAAACACTGTTCACTTAAACCCAGCCAGGTCTCCGCTTCTGCGGTTGGGATACCGCACCTGCGGTTCCCGCTTCGGCGTCAAAATAACCGCTTACGGTCAAACTTAAAATCCCCAGGACCGCTTCTGCGGTCGCAAACCGCTCCTGCGATGTCCGCTTTTGCGGACTGCCTCTCGCTTCTGCAGAAATTGCCAAGCCCTCAAGGACCGCTTCTGCGATCGGTCACCCGCTTCTGTGGTCCGTTTCCGCAGAAGCGGAAATATCAGATGACAGCAGCAACAGACCTGAAGCAAACTTTAAAAACTCTCGTTCAATCACTTGAATTCACCCCGAGGCCCCCGGGACCTCAACCAAAAACACCAACACATCCTAATACCTTATTCAAACTTGTTCCAATCCTCAAAACACTTCAAACAACGCTAAAACCATCAAATCACATCGGATTCAAGCCTAAGTTTCTTAAAAACTTCTGAATTACGCATTCGATAAAAAACCCAACCAAACGACGTCCGAATGACCTGAAATTTTGCACACACATCGCAAATCACATATCGAAGCTACAACAACTCTCGGAATTCTATTTCGACCCTCGGATCAAAATCTCACCTAGCAACCGGAATTCGCCAAAATACTAACTTCGCCAATTCAAGCCTAATTCTACATCGGGCCTCCAAAATCAATTCCGATCGCACTTCTAAGTCACAAATCACTTCCCGAAGCTAACCGAATCACCGAAAGTCACATCCGAGCCTTATAACTCATATGTCAATGTCTGGTTGACTTTTCCAACTTAAGCCTTCCATAAAGAGACTAAGTGTCTCATTTCTTATCAAAACCAATCCAAATCAACTCTCACACACCACATACCGATAACGAAATATGAAGAAGAAATAAACGGGGAAAACGGAGCAGTAACACATGTGATGACGGGTCAGGTCGTCACATCCTCCCCAACTTAAACCAACACTCGTCCTCGAGCGTACCCAGAGTTGTACTAGAAGCAACCCAATAGCTGAATGACCTTACCAAGCATATACCCGGGGTGATCCCTCGTCACCCTACCTTGCATAGGTCCGATAACACCATATAGCTGAAATTTCATAGTCCATCTAAACCATAAACTATAGAACCACATTGCACTTTCGGAAACCATACACAATATCAGAACCTCACATCTGTACTCAAAATAAGCCCGAACCAGCTGTAGTAACCCTCAATCACATGATATACTATATAGCTCAAACACTCGAAACGATAACTTCTATTCGCAGCAGTTGCCCACAATAACCAAATACCGATAGAAAACTCTTCTTTTTTTTTTTAGCTATAATCTTATTTCAACACTTTCATATACTGCCGACGGCAACTGAAACACGCGATAAACCGTAACCATCTCTCAGATCGACCATTCATGAGGCCACTTCCTTTGACTAATATCACCACAGATTTCCGGCTCAAACCTCGATATTATTTTCCTAACAAGCTGAGATCAAATCTGTCCGTATTCATTAATGACTCCGACGATCACCTCAAATCCAACACACCACTCTGGTGATATGATACCTCATTACAGGCCTAAGCCACAACTTGCATAGTACGCGTACCAACAAGAAACGACCTGAATATACTCAAATCATGAAAATAACTCAAACAAAAGAGCTGTACTTCAAGCTCATCAGTATCATCACAACACGAGGTTGAGACCCCGTCTCACATCATAGAAATAGAACACCTGAATCTACCCCGAAAGGTCATAACTCAACGCCGCCTCGCTACAATGCGCGATCCTATCCAAACACTGTTACACATGGAGCACCTCAAGACACTGTGATCAAAATTCGACAGCCACACACAGTTTGATGTTTGAAACCAAGGCAATTCATTGCACCCACGGTGAAATAAACAACATACGACATGCCACCTGATAGGTCATAACTCACACTCCATTTACCGAGCAACATCCGGTTACTCTTCCCGCTCGACTTCCACTATGAATCCCCAATAGATCTGCACCACGTGTGCCCATAACCAACAAATCATAACGCCTCACAGCACAGAAAAAGCAACTCATAGATCTCCCCAGATCACTAACAAGTTCAATAACGATCGAATCCACCTGTCCCTCAACAATACAACTCAAGACTAACCAAGCTAACTCAAGCTAAATACGTAGCCACGTTGGCCTGCCAACGAACTCAATACCAAGAAGCCTGAAGCCGCTCCTTCCACTACTATAACTCCTGCCAGAGTCGTACGATACGGTGCCCGGCACCAAATAAATACCGAAATCCGCCATCTCACCCGGCGACATGCCCGGCCACAAAAAAATGCATCCGAAAAGTCACTCAATACCGGAACTGAATCAATGGTAGAAACCTCTGCACTGACATCCATCACCCCCATTAAGAAAAGCAATCCTTCTCAGCCGTCCGCTGCATCTTTTGAAATATATACCACTAATCCAATGCACCTTGCCGCTCAACCCATGGCATTTCCGGCCTAACCCGTAGCACAATAGTCTAGAATAACCCAACACTGAGACAACCAGCCTACAATCCAATATCATATCCAAAATTTGGCATACCAAGCAAAGAAAGATCCCCTCGGACCTCTAATTCCCAATAACCGCTAGACGGTGCCGATACACACGATTTACAACAACTGCATAGCCTGAACACGAGAACTCCTAGTCTCCAACTCCATATAGCACACAAATCACTATACCTGATCCCAAATTGCGCCGTACGAATACATATCACACCTCAAGTACCCAATCATCCCACGAAAGGTATTCTAAAGTTTCCCTGTGCCATCAAACAAACTCAGATATCAACAGTCGATCCCAAATGCCGCAACACTACCGAAGTATTATCAGTTTACATCACATTGCCCTTTTACTGGAACATATACCCCCGTCGAATCACTATGGTTGGCAATACCATTTTCCTTAATCATTTGAAGATCGATTCTTTAATCACCTGCAGCTGCCCGTGCTGCTTAAGAATTTAATGACTTTCCATTATGAACAGAACCGTAACCTACACACACAAATCCCAATCCTCCACCACATATCGCATATACCATACCACACTAGTATAACATGAGAACTCCATCTCCCTTCCTAACCACAAACATCTACGTACTCCACTGGTCAAGAACTCTCCATCAATCCCATCAAGAAGAGAAATCATTACACATTCCATGCTTCGCATGCCCATAGGCAATTTATACGTCTCTAAACCATGGTAAAACTTATCAAGAACTCTCCCCCAATTCCATTGCACAAGCTAAACTGCCAGGACTGAATCCTTCTACCCGAACCAAGCTAAGCAAGCTGTCAGAACTCAAGAGCCTTGCTGCACAATACCTGTAAAAGCCCATTACCTCGAACACATACGAAGAATTAATCACATCCTTACCATACCGATTCGGTCTACTATCAAGCTATTCCATCTATCTAATTTCCATTTTTGATTCATCATCCACTTGATATTTCTCCCTCGCTGTAGCATCACAATGCCTCAATCCAAGCTTACCACACGAGACTCGAACATAAGACCACACTGTCTAAGACCCATAGGCCACTGAATACTCTCTCAATTATTTCCCAGAAATACCACATTCCAGAATACTTCACTCTGAGAACTTTCTGCGAATCTAAATTCGCTTCCTTTACTTTCCAGGTACCGACACATAGGATCCCATGATCAACATCAAAATACAACAAAACTTGACATTTTCTATTGAAACACTGTCTTTAGTCACATACACCACCTTAAAACACCTGAGTGCTACATGTAGATTCTTGAACACATTAAAACCATTCTCGAGAGTCATTCACTCTTATTCATCTGCAAATTACCTGATTTAACGAACAGAACCACTCGTGCTTTATTGGCACTCCGATACCGTAAAGTGAGACCCTCATCCCAATACAACCAAGCAACTTCCTACTCTATGCACCGAGCATTCTTTACCAACAACAACTCTAGACATTCCGTAATTCTCATACCCTATGGAACATAATATAACCTTTGTCGAAATTTTGCTTCACTCGTGCCATCCTCGACTCAATTTCTGCAACTAGAACTGATTCGCCAGCATACCTCGAGACGTAACCAACATAGCACATAACCGTGCAATCAACTAACCAACATAACACATATGCTTGCACATTTCAAAATAGTGTTTAACTAGGACTGAAGTCATTTAACATGCTAAGTTTTATGAAAACGGTGATAATAATCCCTAAAGGATTCAAATAATCGGCACGAAGCCCAAAACATGGCAATCAACCCAAATCACGATAGCATCAAGTAGGTTTCAGTCAATTACGCAGTAAAATCAACAACCGGGACGGACCAAGTCACAATCTCCAACGGTGCTCTACCCCACGCTCATACCTGGCGTGCAAGTCACCACAATACATCACTATGATGTGCAAATCCGGGGTTTCAAACCCTCAGGATATCATTTACAAGTATTACTCACCTCGAACCGGTGAAATCCCTAGCTCGCGACGCCTTTGCCCCTCGAATCGGCCTCCACGCGCGTCGAATCTAACCAAAATCAGAGCGAATACATCACAATATGCTAAGGGAACAATACCCAATCGAAAATTAGCAAGAATCTCGAAACTAGCAAAACCCGAGCCCCGGGCTCGCTTCTCGAAAAATTAGGAAATTCACATCACCGGATTCCTCGTCTCGCCACGAGTCCATACATATAAAATTCACCAAAATCGGAGTCCATTTGACCACTCAAATCCCTAGTTTAACTTTCTTAAGTTTCAAGCCCTAACCTCCATTTTTACCCTTTAATTCCTTGGGTTTTCAGTGTTAATCCATGTTTATACACAATAATATCATAATCTAAGTCCAAGAATCCATACCTGATGATAGCCCTCGAAACCCTCTTCAAAAATCGCCCAAAATCTCCTTAGTCCGAAGTCCAAAATGTTTCTTCTCTTTCAAAATCGTGAAAACACTGTTCACTTAAACCCAGCCAGGTCTCCGCTTCTGCGGTTGGGATACCGCACCTGCGGTTCCCGCTTCTGCGTCAAAATAACCGCTTCTGCGGTCTAACTTAAAATCCCCAGGACCGCTTCTGCGGTCGCAAACCGCTCCTGCGATGTCCGCTTTTGCGGACTGCCTCTCGCTTCTGTGGAAATTGCCAAGCCCTCAAGGACCGCTTCTGCGATCGCTCACCCGCTTCTGCGGAACCGCTTCTGCGGTCCGTTTCCGCAGAAGCGGAAATATCAGATGACAGCAGCAACAGACCTGAAGCAAACTTTAAAAACTCTCGTTCAATCACTTGAATTCACCCCGAGGCCCCCGGGACCTCAACCAAAAACACCAACACATCCTAATACCTTATTCAAACTTGTTCCAATCCTCAAAACACTTCAAACAACGCTAAAACCATCAAATCACATCGGATTCAAGCCTAAGTTTCTTAAAAACTTTCGAATTACGCATTCGATCAAAAACCCAACCAAACGACGTCCGAATGACCTGAAATTTTGCACACACATCGCAAATCACATATCGAAGCTTCAGCAACTCTCGGAATTCTATTCTGACCCTCGGATCAAAATCTCACCTACCAACCGGAATTCGCCAAAATACTAACTTCGCCAATTCAAGCCTAATTCTACATCGGGCCTCCAAAATCAATTCCGATCGCACTTCTAAGTCACAAATCACTTCCCGAAGCTAACCGAATCACCGGAAATCACATGCCTTATAACTCATAAGTCAATGTCTGGTTGACTTTTCCAACTTAAGCCTTCCATAAAGAGACTAAGTGTCTCATTTCTTATCAAAACCAATCCAAATTAACTCTCACACACCACATACCGATAACAAAACATGAAGAAGAAATAAACGGGGGAAACGGAGCAGTAGCACATGAGATGACGGGTCAGGTCGTCACACACCATCACTAAGGATGGCCCTTGGGGTTCCAAACCGCGTAAATACGTTTCTCTTCAAGAAAGCGGGTACACTCCTTGCCTCATTGTTAGGCAAGGCAATTGCATCGACCCATTTGGAGACATAATCTACTGCCACCAAGATACATGTCATGCCGTAAGAGCTTACGGAAGGACCCATAGAATCTATCCCCCACACATCAAAGATCTCGACCTCCATCACAAAGTTCATAGGCATCTCATGTCTTATAGAAATTGACCCTCGTCTTTGACATTGATCACATTCCTTGACCATTTGGTTTGCATCTTGGTAGATCGATGGCTAATAATAGCCACAATCAAGCATTTTTGCCGCAGTATGATTTCCACCATAATGGCCCCCAACTGGGGAATCATGACATGCTTTGAGAATTTTTATTTCCTTATTTTTCGGAACACAATGCCGAATGATGTTGTCGGCACAAATTCGGAACAGAAATGGTTCCTCCCAAAATATTGCCTACACTCCCGCAAGAACTTCTTCTTTTGATAAGCTTCTAATCCGTCAGGGATAAGGTCACTAACCAAGAAGTTAGCGATGTAGGCATACCAAGGAGTGAATGTGCTATACAATGACAATATGTGTTCATATGGGAAGGCATCATTAATTTCAAGATCTTCTTTTGGTCTCCCTGCCTCTTCAAGCCTAGATAAGTGATCTGCAACTCGATTCTCTGTTCCTTTCTGAACTTTGACTTCAAAGTAAACTCTTGTAACAAAAGGACCCACCGAACCAATCTTGGTTTAGCATCCTTCTTCTCCATAAGGTACCGAAGAGCATCATGATCGGTGTAGACTATCACTTTGGAACCCAACAAATAGGCTCAGAATTTTTCAAAAGCATAGACAATAGCAAGAAGTTCTTGATCCGTCACAATGTAGCTCATTTGTGCGCCATTGAGTGTCTTGCTTTCATAGTAGACAGGATGAAGAATCTTGTTATGCCGTTGACCGAGTACCGCCCCAATAGCTACACCACTGGCGTCACACATGAGTTCAAATGGAAGAGACCAATTGGATATGACAATAATAGGTGTCGTGGTAAGCCTCACTTTCAATTATTCAAAAGCTTGAGGCACTTCTCATCAAAATCAAACTTTGCATCTTTTTCAAGGAGCTTGCACATGGGGCTTGCAATTTTCTGAGAAGTCTTTGATAAATCCCCCATAAAAATCGGCATGCCCCAAAAAGCTCCGAATTCCATTTACCGAAATAGGAGGAGGAAGTTTGGAAATGATCTCGATCTTTGACCTATCAACCTCTATACCTTGCTTGGAAATTTTTTGGCCTAGAACAATACTCTCGTCCACCATGAAGTGGCATTTTTCCCTATTTAGCACAAGGTTTGTTTCCTCACATCTTTTGAGCACTTGCCTAAGGTTGTCAAGGCAATGCTCAAAGGAATCACCAACTACAGAAAAGTTATCCATGAACACCTCTAAGAAATCCTCCACCATGTCCGAGAAGATTGACATCATGCATCGTTGAAAAGTAGCAGGAGCATTGCATAGCCCAAATGGCATCCGACTAAAAGCAAAAGTTCTATACGGGCATGTGAATGTTGTCTTCTCTTGATCTTCTAAGGCGATGTTGATTTGGTTGTAGCCAGAATAACCATCCAAGAAGCAATAAAATGACCTTCCCGCTAGCCGATCAAGCATTTGATCAATAAAAGGCATAGGGAAATGGTCCATGAAAGTAGCACTATTGAGCTTTCGGTAGTCCATGCAAACTCTCCACCCGGTCATCGTCCTCATTGGGATGAGCTCATTTTTGTCATTTTGAATCACGGTCATGCCTCCTTTCTTTGGCACACATTGCACCGGACTCACCCAGGGACTATCGACAATGGGGTAGACAACCCCGGCATCCAACCATTTAATGACTTCTTTCTTCACCACCTCTTGCATGGAAGGGTTTAACCTTCTTTGATTCTCCATGATAGGTTTTCTTTCCTGCTCCAATTGTATCTTGTGCTCACAAATTCCAGCGGGAATCCCTCGGATGTCCGCTATTGTCCACCCAATGGCTTGTCTGTGCTCCCTCAAGATATTCAACAAGTTTTCAACCTGCACATCATTCAACAAAGAAGAAACGATATAGGTAGAGTGTCATTAGAGCCAAGAAATTTATACCTTAAGTGTGGTGGAAGTGGCTTGCGCTCAAATTATGACGGCTCGATAATTGAAGGCGTTACGGGAGGATTGACTCTATTCTCTAAGTCAAGAGAAAGTTCATTTGGTGCATAAGTGTAGGACCCAAGTCCTTCCAATGCATTCACCAATTCCATGTATCCTTCCATGTCTTCACCATCAAAATTTACCAAAATAGTCGTCAATGCCTCACCAAGGCATTCTTCTTCCATCCTCACCTCGACTGCATCCTCTACCTCATCAATAATATCGATGACCGAGATACTTTTGTATGCATGTGCAGTTTCATACCCTTACTCGTTTGAAAAGTAACCTCTTCGTCATTAACTCGGAACTTGATCTCATTTCATTCTGAATCCATGAGTGCTCTTTCGGTAGCAAGGAATGGTCTCCCCAAGATAATAGGGATTTTGCTTATCAACAGCACAGTCAAGGGTAACAAAGTCGGCAGGGAGGAGGAACTTCCCCACTTTCACAAGAACATCATCAACAATTTCCACCGGTCTCTTTATTGAATGGTCGACCATTTGCAACCTCATACTTGTAGGCCTAGGCATACCTAACCCCGCTTGCTTGTAAATAGCAAGAGACATTAAGTTGATGCTAGCCCCATTATCACAAAGGGTCGTGCAAAATTGCGCAATCCAATAGTGCATGGAATAGTGAAGGCTCCCGGGTCTTCTTTCTTTTGGACGGTGGTTGTTGCAATGATGGAACTAACCCGGTGAGTCACATTCACCACTTCATTCTTGGTGGTTTTCCTTTTAGTGATCAAGTCTTTCAAGTACTTAGCAAAACTCGGCATCTCTTGAAATGCTTCCACAAATGGAATGTTCACCGATAATTGCTTGAGAATATCATAGAACTTCTCGAGTTTGCTATCATCAACCTTCTTAGCTAGTCTTTGAGGGAAAGGAGGAGGAGGTCTAGGAATTGGTGCTAGAGCTTTTGGTGTCTCTTTTACCTTTTGCTTAACCTCTTCACGGTTCACTTATTGAATTTTCACCTCCTTTGGGAGTCTTTCAGCTTCAACAACAATTGGCACCTCAACTTCTTGTTCAGAATCTTCCACTTCGACCACTTGTTCATTCTCTCCTTGAAGTAGTTTCCCACTTCGTGTTGTGATTTCCATACAATGAGAAGTCGGACCACTCCCACTACCTTTTGGGTTCACTATTGTGTCACTCGAGAGCGTGCTCTTCTGTTTCGGATTTTTCTCTCTTGATAAATCTCTCATTTGCAATTCTAACTTTTGTATGGATGCGGTGTGAGAACCCACAAGCTCAGTCATATTCTTCATTGAAGTGTCAGATCTTTCTTGATTTTGCAATATTCATTCAAGCATGTTTTCCAACTTGGACTCACTTGAAGAACTTTCCCTCCAATGCGGAGAGTTAGAATATTGCTGATTTGGTGGAACATAGGGGTTTGAACTCCGATATGAAAAGTTGTTGTTGTTGTTACTCTATTTACCTTGATTTATACTACCTGGGTCATTTCGCCACTGTTGGTTGCCTTGCCCTTGCGGGTTAGACCTCCATTTGTTTTGTTGTCCTGAACCTTGGTAGGGTTGTCTTTGATAACCTCCTTGAGAGTTGTTGACATAATTTGCTTCTTCGTAATCCTCGTTTGACATGGATTGCACATCTTCCACCACGTTCACCTTTTTTGTTTGGCTTTTAGTGAACATCTTCGTCAACACATTGACATGGCAAGCCCGGCAATTACTTGATCTCTTTCTTGGTTCTCCTTAATCATGTTGGTCAAGAAAGGAGTACCATATGCAATTCCACCTGTGGTATCCTCTAAGTGCCAAGCTTGGTTATGTTCTGCCATTTTATCAAGGATTTGTGTGGCCCTTGCAAATGTTTTATCCATAGATCCATCAGCTGCATTTTTTGCTATGGATTGATTCATAGGATCCAAGCCCATGTAAAATTTCTCCAACAAGATAGTATCCGGAAAACCATGATTCGGCGACCTTACTAAATATAGCTTGAATCGATCCCATGACTCATGTAGATGCTCCCCCGGTAATTGCTTGAAAAAGAAAATTTTATCCTGGAGCTCGAACTTCTTGCTCTGCGGAAACCATTTTTCTAGGAAAGCTCGGACAAGCTCAGGCCAAGTATGAATGAAATTAGACGGTAGATTTTGGATCCATTGTCTTGCCTCTCCAGTTAAAGAGTACTTGAACACCCTCAACCTTAGGGCATCATCTGAAACGTGATTCTGCTTGTGCATCGCACACACCAAAGAAATTTCTGAGATGTTAAGTCGGATCATCATATGTGGAATATCGAAAAAACCCCTCTGCCTTGAGCATTAGGATTAGACTGTGTTCCACCTTGAAGGTGGCAGCATCAACTCTTGGAAGGACAATGGCATTTGTAACCTCAATATATTCATCTATACCCGCAAAAATATTTTCTTCTTCCAGCTCGCCGATGTTTACCTTGTGACACCAAGCAAAGCAAGCAAGTATGATGGAATAGAAGAAGACGTAAAGTAAAGGACACGCTAATTAGTAATTTCAAAATCGTATTCCCCGGCAACAGCGCCAAAATTTGATACGCTCAAATTAGACTCAAATAATAGTGTAAGGTGGTCGATGTCAAATATAATAATCCAACAAGGTTGGGGTCGAACCCCATAGGGAATAGGTGTGAAAAGGTTACTTGAATAGTGTGAAACTTGACTTAAGTCGCAATTCTACTCCGTTAGCTTAAAAAAGAGAATGTTGTAATTGTGAATTATCAAGAAAACTGTTTTGTTATGAGAGTGTAATTAATTTGATTAAGGAAACCAAGGTTGTGTCCTCATCAATGGGATATAATGCTATCGGTGTTAATATGATATATTTCTAATGGAAGGTCCTTTGATATGCAAATAGTTCCTAAATGACTACCCAATATTTTCCAATAGTTAGGTAGTATTTTCTCTTTATGATTTTTCCAAATATAAAAGAATTGAAATTAAGAACAACCAATTTATGCCAAATAGAACTCACTTATTCCTAAGCGATTCTATTAAACAATGTTTAAAGCCTTGAGTATTTAATATTCAATTTTACCAAACCCTAACCCACTTTTGCAAGTAAAGATAGAGTGAAATGACATTAGTCAATGTTTGCAACCATCAACATTAAATGAAGCATGAGAAATGATAAAATACCAACCAACCACTATATATATGTTCAATAGTAAACACCCATTAACATTACACCCATTTAGGGTCCACAACCTTAGTATATAAGACTAGCTTCTCATACTAGAATCCAAGAAAAAAAAGTCATAAAGCTTACAAAGATGACAAGATTCTCTCTTCAAAAACTTCCAAAATAATGGTGGTTCAATGCTCTAAGTGTAGCCTTTTTTTCAGACAAGACGCCCCATAAAACCCCTAGTTATTCTATTTTTAATAGGCTAAAAGTCGGGGTCAAAATATGACAAAAATACCCCTGCAGGTCACATCTGCGACCGCAGAACGGGCCGCAGAACACTTTTGTCGCCTGCATAAATACAATTTCATCACATAATTGAATGTCCAATTGCCCGTTTACCATCCCAGATCCATTATGCGGTCCGAATATTGATTTCGCGATCTCATTTGATGCCGCAAAATTGTTCTCGTAGAAACTCTCTTTGCACTTCTGCGGTTATTATGCGGTTTGCACAAGCGTTATGCGACCAGAAAATTGACCACAAAATCGATTCTATAAATTGGGTTTATCTGCTTCACTCTGCGGTTGGTTTGCGGCCCGCACATCACTTTTGCGGTCGCAAACCTACCGAATTTCTGCCCTTCTATGGGTTTTTGTCATCTTTTCCTTGTTCTTGGTTCTTCAAGTCTAGTTTGCTGCAAAACACTAAAACTACATAAGAATTGACTTAAAATGCTTTAAAAGACGAGCTACAACCTATGTAATTAGTATCAAAAGTGTTGTAATTCTATGGCACATCACTGGACGCTAGTGATTGATCGATTGCCTATTTCCATAAGAAGATTCATTTTATTATGGTATGAATGCGTATTGATGCTTTATTACACTGCCTTTTATGAGATTACTCATAGACCTTACATATTGGAATTTCATATCATTGGTTTTCTTTTTCTCTCTTTCTCTCATCTTCGAATTAATTCTTATTTCTATTCACTTTATTTTTTTATTGAATTTTATTTTACAGAATAAACCTAAACTAAAACTAAACTGAACTAAATGAGTATACCTGCTCGACATCCGCAGGCCTCGGATTCACCTTTCGTTATCATCTCATCACTGTTATTTCCTTTATCAGACAATGTTGTAGTAGAGGTTTTAGAATATTCTGTAGAGCTTATGACTCAGTTCGAGCGATTTTGGGAATATGTTGTTGATGTTCTGTTTTGGGAATTAATATGGCCTTATCGGTTTTATTTTAGTATCTCCGTTTGGTTATTTTTGTTAAGCTATTATTAAATTATAGGTTTAACTAGTCTTAGAGAATATGTGTGTCACGACCCAATTTAGGATCGTGACCGGCGCTCAGGAGCAAGTGCCCCCAAGTAAGCCACATCGGTATTTTACAGAAAATTGGATAGAGTTTCTCCTGTTTTTGGACTATCCAAAAATTTTCCCTGTCTCAAAATCAACAACAAACCATCCTAATATCAAACCAACCAATCGACAACTTATCAATTAATCAAAACAAGTCTCCACCATTGCTAATCAACCCACTAACAACTAGAAATACTAATTATCTCCAACTTTCATAATAAAGAATGATACTCAACATAAGACTATAATAACCAAAGAATACTCATGACACTAAAATAATGACTATAGAGCGACTCTAAGAGTTCACAGAAAAGACTATAACAATAAATAAAATCTCCGCCCACGCGAACAAGTGCGAGGCTCACCAAGAACTATCAACTTGTGCGCTCTAATTAACGAAATCCTCGCCCGCGTCAACTGCTGTCTCTGTAAAAAAAATTAGCGGGTAATGAGTCGCTAGATCAGTGAGTAATAACACTTAACCACAACCATTTTTATTGCGAACAAGTCAGAAAACATGCTAGTATATCAAACAGAAAATAATATAAAAATGCCCTTTCAGAAACAATAAATAATTTTCAGTCTCATCGTGTTTTTCTTGTAGCATAATACAATAAATAATATCAATATTCACATTTGGGAGGTTTCAATGAACGGATCATGTAATCGGTATAACTATGGACTTCTTTGCAAGAAGTCAAATATAACGGTAGTCCCTACTCGAGGGAAATCGGTAACGGTATGCTAGTTCTACCTTCCCACTAGCGAGGGCTATAACTGTACTCTGTAATCGGTAAATACAAGGTGCACCAGGTCTAACGAACCCGCCGTTAGCTACGGGATCCTTCAAAGTCTACTTTCATTTATACTTGTCTCTGTAATCCGTATATACTAATAGGAAAATATTTTAAAACAATATAGGGCATTTCGGTTCTTATCAAATCATGTAATCGCATTTCGACAACAGTAAATTCAAGTAACGCTAAAACATATCTA
The DNA here is from genome assembly GCF_001879085.1 of Nicotiana attenuata. Taxonomy (NCBI): domain Eukaryota; kingdom Viridiplantae; phylum Streptophyta; class Magnoliopsida; order Solanales; family Solanaceae; genus Nicotiana; species Nicotiana attenuata. Next base: position 188,777 of record NW_017671312.1, on the reverse strand, counting down.
GTGACAACAAGAATATTTAAACAACGGTAATCATGTCAAATAACTATTTCTCTATCATATCGAGTAAAAGACTTGTCCCATATGCAACTCAAAATAATTGGTAACATATTCATATTAAAAATCATATGTAAATCATGCAAGTTATGAAAACACAAATTGCGGTAAGATTACTACTCAAAGTACTCGTGCGAAATGCCAAACTCGTCACCTCGAACGATGCGTACGATAGGAGAACGACATCTTCAACCATACAATGCTTCGTACGGTGCCATTTGAATACTGGACTGGAAACTATTGTTGTAAGCAAATTCAGCTAAAGGTAGATAAGTGTCCCAACTACCTCCAAACTCAAGAATGCAGGCTCTCAACATATCCTCCAAGATCTGTATGGTACGTTCAGACTGCCCGTCTGTCTATGGATGAAATGCAGTACTAAGATCTACTCGAGTACCCAATGCTTCTTGAAAAGATTTCCAAAAGCGTGAAGTGAACTGTGATCGTCTATTAGAGATTGTTGATACCCAATTTTTCCCTATAATATTTTAAAATGCATATATACTTTCAAAACTATGCATTAGCATCAATTGATATTTTTTCATAATTTCTATATTTTTAAAATTAATTTATTCTAGTATTTTATTTATATAAATAATTACAAAATTGCATCACAAGTGGCTCTATAACATTTCATTGATTTAATTTTGTTATTTATAGTCATATTAAGATTAAATTATTTCACAAATGGCCAGATTTACACCTTTTGGTTACAATTGCAATAATTTTGCAATTATAGTCCATGCATATATCACTGCATTATCTTACCAGAAGTTAGTCCATTATATTTTTAAAATATTGAATAATTATTTTAAAGCACCTTTGTGCATGAAATTATTTTTTCTCATTGTTAATTATTTTTATAAATAACTTTTATCAATTATTTGGGTATTTAACAAATAGCCTTTTAATTTCTCTAATTTTCGGACCTAACCCACTAAGACTAGGCCCAAATCCACCCCGGCCCAAACCTAGAGACCTCTACCCTGCCCCAAACCCCTCTAATCCTGGCTGTTGATCACAGAGATCAACGGCCATCGTTCCTCCTTTTCTTTTTTATTCCTAATGACCCCTAACCCTAAATCATTTTTTCCACACAGCCGCCCTCGAATCCTCTCCTCTCCGTTCTCTCTGAGAACTAAACCCTAATCCTCAGGCACCGTCACCTGCTTAGCCCTCTGTTCTATGATGTTTCTTTGTCATCTCAGGCCTAAACTGGCCTCCTACTTGCTATGGTTCATCAGTTTCCTAGATCTTTGAGAAGATCTCAAGGGACCTAGGCGGTCTGGTTTGCATCTTTGATTACTTTGCCTGTTTCAGGCCGTTTGCTCGACCATGAGTAAGAAACCTTTCTTATTTTGCTATGAATCCATGGTTTTCTAGGCCTATGTTCTCATCTCTTTTATGCTCTCTAAAAAACCCTAATTTATTATCTCCGATCTTCTCAGGTCTGCATAGATCTGAGACGAATCGAGCAACTCCTACATGATTTCCTTGAAATTTTCCGGTTTTGATTGATTTTCCGACTTTTCCCTAAACTAGGGTTCATTATAAGTCATTTTCTCAAGGTTTTTCTGATTTTTAAATGTTTAATCGATTATCCTTTAGTGTTCTTAACTGATTTACGCAAAGTTGCTTAAACCCTAGTCAATTTATGTGAAACTCTGATTTTCTGATTTTTTTACTTCGATTCTGAGTTACCAGTTGTATTGATTCACTCTGTATCTTTGACCTACACGATTTTCCTTTTTCAATGCATTGCTCTGTGATTTTTTCCCTAACTAATCTCTATTAGGGTTTTTGAATCAATTTTCCGGGTAACTTCTCTATGTTTATAAAGTTTTACTTAGTCTACTTTATTTATGGGAATCGATATATTCTTTCCAGAATTGTTGTTAATCTGGTTGATTGATTTGTTCAGCTAAGAATCTATACTCCTAAGTCTTGCCTGTTTCTACGATTGCGACCCTAATTAGTTATTCTTGTCTTATTTGATTGCTGTATATTTTTCTTTACATGATTCTTCCCTTAATTAAACCCCTGATTATTTTATTCTGAAGTTCTTTATTTGGTATGATTTGAACTCCTTTCCTTAATTAGACCTATGATTCTTTACTCCTTTATTTAGCCTCATTTGAACCTCTTGCCTTAATTAGTTCCTATCATTACCGTTGGCTAATTGCCCTTAACTAAGGGGAAGACTGTGCTGAACCTCTTTGTGTGATTGATTCTGTGATCCCTTAATTGCTGACAATTGATTCCTTTACCTTATTTGCTCTACTCTTGAACTACTATATAAATTCCTCTGTTTTACTTATTAACACACGAACATCAGTTCATAACACACACATACATTCAAACTCTTCTCCTTCTTTGCTACTTGTGCTATTGTGGGTCTAGCCAGCTGAAAGCCAAGGCTAGATAGTGGAACTCTACCTGTTTCTTTCATATTCTGCATTTCTCTTACTTGGCTGGTATGTCTCAGTTAAATTTTGAAACCTAAACTCTATGTGTTTCATCTAAGTGCTAGCTCATTAGTTACAGATTCAATTCCAGTTCTTGTTTACTGTCTTGCTTAGCATGTCTCATCCTACTTTGTTCAATATGTAATTAGCATGTACAAACTATAGTTGTCCATTTGATGTTTGTCCAGCATGTCTATTCACCCTTGTCTATTCTTCTTCCCTGAGGAAATCAAGTTAGTTACCTAATCTCTAAGGCATTCGACTGACTCTAGTTGTGTGTTTGATTCTGTCCAGTGTTTCTTTGCTTTCAACATGGCTCTATTACCTACCATCATGACTAACCTGTTAAATCTATAAGCTTCTAAGTGCTCTATGCATTTTGTTGACTATATGCTTCCCTGAGCCTTGTCATGTGTTCTCTTTAAAATGTAAATTCTATGTGTCCCCAATCCCCTTACCCTGATGTGAGATCTGTTTGTTAAGTGTTTCTGAATCTGGATGTTTTATGACCAATTGATTGTTTGCTGTTTTCAAAAAATATTTTGGTACTCTTCTCAAACTGTTTTTTTTACTACCAAACTAGTTTCAATTTCATAAAACCTTTTCACTCTTGGAGTCATCTCTATACTGTTTTCACTAAATCTTTCAAACTGTGTCAAGCACTCTCACTTTACTCTTAGATTACTAAGTTCTGCCCCTCTGGTATGTGTACTGCTTAGGGATCCTTGAGATCTCTCTGAACTCTGGCATACTAGGGTTGGCCCTTCCACACTACACATAACCAGTACCTATTTAAGAAAGGTCTTGGTGTGAGCACTGCCCGGGATCCTTGAGGTCCTTAGGGAACTGTGAAACACCTGGACACTTGTTGGCTATGAGATTTCTGGGCATTTGAGACTACTCGGAAGGCCTGGTACTCCCAGGTTTATTTTGGGCCTGCTTCAGGCTCTCTATAGTATAATTTTACTTCTCATTGATGTAATTTACTAAATCCTGGTTTGCAATAATCCTTTGTAAACAGATATTGGGGTAACTAGTAAAAAGGGGAGGGTAGCTATATGATTTTGTGGGGTAAATTGGGTAGAAACCATGTTTTAGGCTTTACATTATGATGAGTTGCTATAGAAATCATGTTTTAGGTTTGTCTGACGCATTAGATATCATGCTTTAGGATTATATGCTTACTCGCATTAAATCATGCAAAATTCGTGCATTAGATATCTTGACTTAGGACAATCGTATTTACTGCTTCTGCATATCACGTGTTATAGTTCATCATTTTACTTCTGATTCTGCATAAGTCACTATCACTTAGAAATCCTGCCATTAGGTTACTAATACTATTTAAAATAAAATAACCTTCTCCATGTGCATTAGAGATCCTGTTTTAGGACTGCATGTATATCTGCTTTGAAACATGTCGCTAAAATAAGTAGGCTAAAACACCCCCACACATAGGTACCATATTCTGGTATGAATCAGTATAAAATCACCTGCGATATATTCATCACTTAGATCAACATGCCTATAGGATGAAAGAACTTCAAATTGTTTAAGTGGTTCCCAGATTATGACTGCATATACACGCCTAGGCAAGCCTTAGGCCGTTAGATAATTGTGAAATCAGGTTCTGTTTATGTGTGAAATTGTTCAGTCTTAGCAGGCTATAAAACTAGTAGGCAAACTGGTTAGGATTCTGCCACTTCCCTTAAAACATGTTGCATGTTCTGTTCTGTAATGTTCATCTAGATATCATGTTCCTAGGTTTTCTGAATTTCTTTAAAGTTCAGTTGTTTGAGACGTGCTGCTTATTTGCCTATGTATATGTAGAGGTAAATATGAGCCTTTTATCTGCTTCCTTAATTGACAATCTTATGCGTTATTTGTTGTCGCCTAGACTTTTGCCTTTTAAACACCTTAGGATTGTCTAGAACTGCCTAAGTCTAGAGGTCCTAAACTCCTCCGGGACCACAAGGAAGGGACGGGTAAAGCACATTTAGAGTTTGTTAATTAAACTCGCTTATAACCATTAAGGGGAGGGTAATGGGTAGTAAAGGGATATGATGACCTGCACGCTAATGTCACGTGTAGCCCCTCTAGTTGAGGAGGATGACCAGGCATTGCACAGATTGATCCTATAGGCTAATCAACTTAGGACTTCCCTTTCCCAATTCACATGTGTTTAAACTGCCTAAACCTCTTTTACTTTCATATATGTGCTTAAACCATCTAAACCTCCTTGACATATATGTATTCAAACTGTCTAAACCTTTACTTGCAAATATGTGCATTGGACCATCTAAACCTCCTTGATCATATATGTATTTAGACTGTGTAAACTACCTTTATTTTCAAATTCTGAGACTGCTTACTTGTTAATTGACTAATTCACATAGTTCGGCCAGGACCCACCGTTGTGGACCGTGAGGGGTGCCTAACACCTTCCCCTCGAGGTTATTTCGAGCCCTTACCTAATCTCTGATAATGCAAACTGGTCATATGAGTTAATTGCTCTAGGTGCCCTAACGCACCTTAATCCGTTAGGTGGCGACTCTTCAAACACCCAATTCCCAAAAGAAAACGAGTTGTTCCCCCATAAATGTCGAAACCCGAACTTCCCCGTGAAGGAAAAAAGGGGCGCGACAGCATGGCGACTCTACTAGGGATGCCTTTAGGCTCTTACCATAACGAACTTCTTTTCGAATTAGTCTTAAACATTCTTTATCCCGTGCACCCTCCCCCGTATTATGATTTAACTGCTTATTTATGATTTCTTTAATTTCCTGAAACTGATTTATCTCTTTATTTTCTTTCTCCGTAACTGTCTTTCAATTATTTAAATACTGCATTTACCGTTTTTTTAACGTGCAAATACTTGAAAACATGCTATTTATTGTTGCATAAATCATGCTCCACATCATATTCCACTCGTGCGTATCAAATCCTATAGCAACGCTTGATGAGTGGTTGCGCTCTTCCAATTTATTACTCTTAAATTCGGAAAGGCTTATTTGCGGTAAAACTAGTCGATCAGCGGTGCAATCGACGGTTCCGTGCCTTTCCCCCTCAAGTTGTCCGCTTGAGGGTACCAGTCTAGACCCCCATAGTAACCTTACTCTTATTGAAATTGTGCATGCATCATGGTCAAACCTAGTCGGATTAATATGTTGTCCACATAATAATCCTTTAAGACGAGCCTTATCCAAAGTTTGCCGGGGTTTCCATAATCACAACGGACATAACCACGTTCTGTGCGTTAATTTGGAGAACTAAATGCCAATATGCTAATCATGAATGTACAAATAGTCGAGTCTGGTGGGGGAAAGGGACTTTTTTGTTTTACAGAAAATGAGGCACGAGGTCCCCAGATTCGGCATGGTCAGCAACATTCCACCATTGCTACTAGATTAATGGGAGGACCTTTCCTCAAGTGACAAGAAGCACGTGTGAAATTAGTTGGGCAATTTACCTTCTCTACTAGACATTTAGCCAAACAATATGCTGGAGGCAAAATCGTAAAGAGGATTGAGGATTGCCCGAATGTTGAAGGAAGCGAAGGAGGACATTTGGCTAGAGCCTACTTACTGCTGGGTCTGCACGAGTTGCGAAACCTGTATGATGGAGTCAGGAAGATCGAATCTGGGGAAGGTCCTTCTGGGACCAAGTAGGCTAGATTTATTCGCTTTCCTAAATGTAATAAGGCCAAATGCCAATAGTGACTTACTTTTTCTATTATCTTAGTGTCATTTTGGGATTCGTCTATTTTTATATTAATGAAATGAGGCATTTATTGGCATCTAAGTTCTCCAAATCAACTTGTCGCTAGGCCTACCTCGGGCACAACGAGGCTCCCAAATTAGGACGCGAATTTCATCTTTCCGCAAAACATGTTTAAATACTGCAAGTACTCTTTTCAGAACCATTACTGACTTGGCTACCTTTTATTTTTCTTTCTTTCTTTTTAATTATTCCCATTCCCCAAAAAGGTTGGTTCGTGCATACTGGCATCATCAGCTTATCACACAAGATCTAGAGGCCCTCCACCTCCTCCTCCTCCAAGTAATACGAGAAGCAAAAGGAAGGCTAAAATGGACGACTTAAGTGGTATTCGAAAGGAAAATGCGAATAATGCAGAAACTTCAAATGGTCAGAGTACTCCGGCACCAAATGATTTGGTTTTACGGTTGGAACAAAAGTTACTAGAGCTACAGGGAGAACTTGAGCAGGTCCGTAACTTAGCAAACCTATCCCTCACCCTGAATGTCCCCGATGTCAACCAATAAAACACCAAAAACCCAGCACCTCTCCAGAATACACTGAACCAACACCCGCAAAACCCCCCCTGCACCACATCAATATGCAACTCCACCTCAAAATCTCAATCCCTTGCCGATACCAACTCCGCCACAACACCACCATCAACCAATCCAGTACCCACCAACCGCTACTTATCACACTCCCCAGAACAAACCACAACCTATTCCCGACCCTCAAAATTCAACCAATGATCATCACTACACCCAGATTCTAGGCACTCACCAAAACAATCCTATATATGTGGAAACCGTACCTCACTCCACTCAACCAACCTCCCATACACCAGAATCCACTAAGAAGGACCTGCTCCTCAAGAACATGGCTGAAGAACTCAAGAAATTAACAAGTCAGGTTCAATGTGTTGAAGGAGGCAAAGGGATAGAAGGTTTGAATTATGAAGACTTATGCATACAGCAGGATGTAGAACTGCCAGAGGGTTACAAACCTCCCAAGTTCGAGATGTTTGACGGTACAGGTGATCCCAGGGTTCATCTGAGGACCTATTGTGACAAGCTTGTCGGGGTCGAAAAGGATGAAAAGATCCGAATGAAACTCTTTATGGGGAGTCTTATAGAGATGCTTTGTCCTGGTACATCAGCCAGGATCCTAAGAAATGGTCCAACTGGGTGAGTGTGGCATCTGATTTCATGGACCGATTCAGGTTCAACACAGAAAATGCACCGGATGTTTTCTACATTCAGAACTTCAAAAAGAAGCCCACCGAGACTTTCCGCGAGTATGCTACTTGATGGAGGTTGGAAGCGGCCAAGGTCAAACCATCTTTGGACGAGGAACAGTTGAACAAGTTCTTCGTCAGAGCACAGAATCCGCAATATTATGAAAGATTGATGGTTATTGAAAATCATAAGTTCTCTGACATCATCAAACTTGGTGAAAGGATCAAAGAAGGCATCAAAAGCGGGATGGTAACAAACTTTGAGGCACTGCAGGACACAAACAAAGCACTACAATCAAGCGGCATATCGAAAAAGAAAGATGTTGAGGCAGTAATGGTGGCTCAGGGCCCAAAATCTCCACTAACATATCAAACAGCTCCACCTACATATCAACCCTCATCCCCTAGATATTCCCAACCAGCCACTGTCTATCACACCTATAACTCCCAACCATCTCATTTCCAGTCACCTCCAACTCGTCAAAACTACCCAAGACCACGACCCAACTTTAACTGCAAACCACCCAGGCAATACACTGCTATTGCGAAACCCATCGACCAGCTGTATGAAAGGTTAAAAGCCGCTGGTTACGTCACTCCTATTCCCGCTGTGGCAGTGGAGAACCCATCCTAATCGGTCAACCCAAACAAAACCTGTGCATATCACTCCGGTATGAAATGTCACACCATCGACGAGTGCCAAACACTGAAAGACAAAATTCAGACACTGATTGACAACAAGGTCATATAGGCAAAAGAAGCCGCACCCATCGTCCGCAACAATCCTCTCCTGGATCATAGAGGTGGTGGAATACATGTGATAGAGATAGATGAAGAATGGGATCCTGAAGGGTCAATCGGGCTTATTCGAGAAGGCGATGACTTTAAACTTGCAGTCACACTCACCCCAATTGTAGTACAGACGCAGTCACCAGTCGAGGTTGAGATAGCTGTATCGATTCCATTTGAGGTAGAGGTAGCTCCACCTGCGGCCACCCCTGTTCCATTTGAAGTAGAAGTGGCCACACCTTTCACAGTGATAGTATCAACCACACCTCCTTTTGATTCAAAAGCAATACCCTGGGATTACGTTGCCGAAGCTAGGTGAAAAGGAAAGACAAAGATGGAGGAATCCGACGCTGCACAAGGAATGACTAGGACCGAAAGAATCTATACACCTGAACACTTGGGAGGACCAAGTAAGGATGCCACTACCAAGCAGCCTGTCATTGAAACGGGACCAGATGACCTTTGGAGGAAAGTACAAGCAAGGAGTACTGCGTCATTGTTCATTTGAACAAAACCCCAGCTCAGATATCCATCCAGTCATTGTTGCAAAATTCGGAGGCACACAAGAATGCTTTGATGAAGGTGTTGAGCGAAGCTTACGTGCCCAACAATATCACCTGCGGAGAGATGGCCAACATGGTAGGGCAGGTGCTGGAAAGTCATAAGATCATCTTCCACGAGGATGAACTACCGCCTGAAGGGTTGAATCATAACCGAGCGTTACATATCACGGTACAATTCGAAGACAAATTCATTGCCAGAGTTCTGATCAATGGAGGTTCAAGCCTCAACATTTGTCTGTTGGATACTTTGAAAAGATTGGATAAAAGTTTCCATGAAATAAGGGCAGGAAGCATGAACGTGAAAGCCTTCGATGGGTCTCAAAGGGCCACGATTGGGGATATTAATCTTTGTCTGTAGATGGGGCCAACGTGGTTCGACGTTGAATTCCAAGTGCTTGACATATCAGCTTCATACAATCTTCTGTTGGGCCGACCATAGATATATGCCGCTGGGGCTGGGGCTTCCACGCTACACCAGGCCGTGAAGTTCGAATGGAACCATCAGGAGGTGATCATTCACGGGGACGGGAGTAACCCCATTTACACCAGTCAAACCATCTCGGTTATCGGGAACAGAAGAAGGTTAGGATGGGAAACCTATCATCACATCGAACATGTCAATACCATTGAGAAAGACAAATGGTGGAGTAGCAAAATAGAGAGCAAGCATGGTCTGGGTATGAACTCGGCAAAGGGCTTGGGAAGAATCTCCAGGGTATTACCAAACCAATACAGCTGAAACGTCACGGTACTACCTTTGGGCTCGGATACCAATATACATGGCAAGAGTATGATGACTGGTCGCCTCCATGGCGTGGACCTTATTATCCTCTCGAGCAACCAGTGCCACGTTTGGGTCAGACTTTTCACCAAGCTGATACAATATGGGGAACTACAGATGAAAAAGCATTAGCTGGGCTGAGGAATCTGTTCCTGGAGGACGAGGATATGGACTGCAGTGCAATAATTGAGGAGGAGGAGGATGAGGGCCTCACCATTCAGACCGTGGAGAAGGGAGTTGTTCTCAGGAACTAGACTGCCACACCATCCCGGGCCCGCCGAGTTCCTGGGTAGCTTGGCAAACAACTTAATTTTATTTCTATAGCCATGCTAGGCATCTAAGATTTTCAGTAATTTTGTTTTTAAAGACTTACTTGTTTCAAATAAATGATCGATTCATCGAGCCGTACTTGTTTTGGATGTTCTCAGTTTTAATCAATGCATTGCTATTTACTATTCATTATTATCTTCCACACTTTTATTTCTACAGCGTTATTATTACTTTTCCTGATGAACCGATGACTGTGACATGTAATGAGGCAACACAGTATAAGGATAGTGCCTCGGATGAAGAAGATGAAATACTTGAGGAAGTTGTCAGGGAGGTTGAGAACTTTGAGAATAAGACTAAGTCCAACCTGGACGAAACCGAAGCAGTAAATTTGGGAGACGCCGAAACCGTCAAGGAGATTCGCATCAGCATTCACTTATCACCGGCAGAGAAAGAGGAGTACATCCGTTTCTTGAAGGAGTATGAGGATATCTTTGCATGGTCATACGATGATATGATCGGTTTGAGCACGTCCATAGTGGCTCACAAATTGCCTACCAATCCCATGTGTCCGCCAGTGAAGCAGAAACTCAGGAAATTCAAACTAGATATGAGCCTGAAAATCAAGGAGGAAGTTACTAAGCAGATCAAAGCCAAAGTCCTCAGAGTGGTTGAATACCCAACCTGGTTAGCCAACATTGTACGAGATTTAAATAGAGCAAGTCCTAAGGACGACTTTCCACTGCCAAATATACACATCCTGATCGATAATTGCGCCAGGCATGAGCTCTAATCCTTTGTATATTGCTTCGCGTGTTATCATCAGATCTGGATGGATGAAGAAGACGCAGAGAAAACAACTTTTATTACGCTGTGGGGGGTATACTGCTACAAAATGATGCCATTTGGTTTAAAAAATGCTAGGGCTACTTATATGAGAGCCATGACAACCATCTTCCATGATATGATACACAAAGAAATAGAGGTGTATGTGGACGACGTCATTATCAAATCCAAGAGGGCCGCGGATCACATAGCAAACTTGAGAAAGTTCTTTGACAGGTTAAGGAGGCACAACTTAAAACTAAACCCCGCAAAGTGTGCATTCGGGGTTCCCGTAGGAAAGTTACTGGGATTCATTGTCAGTCGTAGAGGGATTGAGTTGGACCCGTCTAAGGTTAAGGCTATTCAGGAGTTACCGCCGCCTAGGAGCAAAAAGGACGTGATGAGCTTCGTAGGACGTCTCAACTATATCAGTCGCTTCATAGCGCAGTCCACAGTTATATGTGAGCCCATCTTCAAGATGCTGAGGAAAGATGCCGAAACAAGCTGGACTGAGGATTGTCAGAAAGCTTTCGACAAAATCATGGAGTACATGTCCATACCGCCAGTCTTGGTCCCGCCAGAGCCAGGTCGACTTTTGCTACTCTATCTATCTGTATAAGATGGAGCCTTCGGATGTGTTCTGAGACAACATGATGAGACAGGGAGAAAAGAGCAAGCGATATACTACCTGAGTAAGAAATCCACACCTTATGAAGCACGATACTCTCTGCTGGAACGTACTTGTTGTGCTTTGACCTGGACGGCTCAGAAATTGAGGCATTACTTCTGTGCCTACACTACATACCTTATATCCAGGATGGACCCTCTGAAGTACATATTTCAGAAACCCATGCTGACTGGAAAGTTAGCCAAGTGGCAAATACTGTTAAGTGAGTTCGATATCGTCTATGTAACTCAAAAAGCGGTCAAAGGACAAGCATTGGCAGACCATCTTGCTGAAAATCCTGTGGGAGGAGAATACGAACCCTTGAAAATGTATTTTCCTGATGAAGAGGTGTCATTCGTAGGAGAGGACATTACTGAAGCACATGACGGTTGGAGGATGTTCTTTGATGGAGCTGCAAATTTCAAAGGAGTGGGCATTGGAGCGGTTTTGGTATCAGAAACAGGTCAACATTATCCGGTATCTGCCAAACTCAGATTTCCCTACACCAACAACATGGCAGAATATGAAGCCTGCATACTAGGACTCAACATGGCAATCAACATGAATATTCAGGAGCTGCTAGTAATTGGTGATTCAGATTTGCTTGTGCACTAGGTACAAGGAGAGTGGGCCACAAAGAATTCTAAGATATTGCCATATTTGCACTGTGTATAGGAATTGAGAAAGAGGTTCACGAAGATAGAGTTTTGGCATGTGCCTAGAATTCAGAATGAGTTTGCCGATGCATTGGCCACTTTGTCATCCATGATACAGCATCCAGATAAGAATTTCATTGATCCCATCCCAGTGAGAATTCATAATCAGCTGGCGTATTGTGCCCATATTGAAGAAGAAATGGATGGAAAACCTTGGTTCCATTACATCAAGGAATATTTGGCGAAAGGAGAATACCCGGAGCATGCGAACCATACTCAAAAACGCACACTCTGGAGATTGTTCAATCACTTCTTCCACAGCAGAGGAAACTTGTAGAGAAGGACTCTTGATTTGGGATTGCTAAGATGTGTCGACGCAAAAGAGGCTTTTAAGCTACTTGAGGAGATACATGCTGGGACCTGCGGCCCGCATATGAATGGTTTTGTCTTGGCCAAAAAAATACTCAGAGCTGGATATTTTTGGATGACCATAGAAACAGATTGCGTCCAGTATGTTTGAAAATGCTACCAATGTCAAGTGCATGCCGATATGCTAAAGGTGCCGCCAACGAGCTCAATGCAACAAGCTCACCTTGGCCATTCGCCGCATGGGGAATAGATGTCATCGGTCCAATCGAGCCCACTGCTTCAAACGGGCTCAGGTTTATTCTAGTGGCCATTGACTACTTCCCAAAATGGGTAGAGGTTGCATCCTACAATGCTGTAACCAAGAAGGTCGTTGCAGACTTTGTCAAGGATCGTATTGTTTACCGATTTGGAGTTCCCGAGTCCATTGTCACTGATAATGCCGCCAATCTCAACAGTGATCTGATGAAAGCCATGTGTGAAACTTTCAAATTCAAGCACAAGAATTCCACAGCCTATAGACCTCAGATGAATGGAGCCGTAGAAGCCGCCAACAAAAACATCAAGAAGATACTAAGGAAGATGGTAGAAAACCACAACAATGGCATGAGAAGCTACACTTTGCTTTGTTGGGATACCGCACTACGGTTTGCACGTCAACCGGGGCAACTCCCTACATGCTGGTTTATGGTACCGAAGCTGTCATCCCAAGCGAGGTAGAGATCCCTTCTTTAAGGATCATACATGAAGCCGAACTCAGCGATGCAGAATGGATAAGGAGCCGCTATGAGCAGTTGGCCCTTATAGATGGAAAAAGAATGAACAGAGTATGTCACGGTCAGCTTTATCAGAATAGAATGTCCAGAGCTTTCAACAAAAGGGTCAAACTAAGATAGTTTGCACCAGGACAGCTGGTGTTGAAGAAGATCTTTCCACATCAAGATGAAGCCAAAGGGAAATTCTCTCCCAACTGGCAAGGTCCTTACATGGTTCACCGGGTGCTAACAGGAGGAGCACTCATACTTGCAGAAATGGACGGAGAAGTCTGGCCAAAACCAATCAATTCAGACGCAGTCAAAAGATACTATGTGTAGACTATTTACATTTCCCCATTTGACGTAATTGAACTAGGCTTGACCTAATTCTCATTTAGGAGGGGATACGTAGGCAGCCCTGTGGGTTCGGTCATATCATAATAAAATTTTCATTTCCCCCAAGACCAAAAACTGGGGCAGAATTTTGAGGACCCTCAAAATTCCGGAGCAAGTTCAGCCGACACCATCGCATGCCAGTGAGTCAGAAATTGGTTAAGAAACTGGGGAAAATTTTTGAGAAGGGTTCTCAAAATTCCGAAGAAAGTTCAACAAGTTCGTTGCTCGCAAACGGCTGAAGGATCATCTACCAAACTGGGGCAGAATTTTGAGGAGGACCCTCAAAATTATAACACAAGAAAGCTGCAATGTCTCTAACATATGTTACAGTCACTAGCTCATCCAAATTACTTGATATTTCACTATGTTTTTCTAAAAATAACTTTATTTTATCAATAATCGCGTATTTTTGAAATCTCTATTTCTGTAACAGCCAAGTGTTACCCAGGGAAACTCAAACAAGGCCTCTAGAACGGAGGAGTAGAGCCAGCGGACGAAGGCACGAACCAACCTCCCCTTACAAAACTTACAATTTTTTCTTTGAGCGCAGGCACATCTGACGTAACAGCAGCATTCACAAATATATACACGCAGCAAAATCACTATCAATCGGGCCACCAGACACTGAATATATCTCCAGCTAAGAAATACTCTACTCTTATTTGCTATTCGTTCTTTGCGTGAGAGTAAGCCTTGTCCCGCATCTTGCATGAGGCTAAGCCCTGCCTCCATATTTGCATAAGGCTAAGCTCTGCCTTCCATTTGCATGGGACTAAGCCCTGTACCGAACCTTGCATGAGGCTAAGCCCTGCCTCCATATTTGCATAAGGCTAAGCTCTGCCTTCCATTCTGCATGGGACTAAGCCCTGTCCCGCATCCTGCATGAGACTAAGATCTATCTTCCCTCTTGCATGAGGCTAAGACCTGCCTCCATACTTTCATAAGGCTAAGCTCTGTCTTCCATTTGCATGGGACTAAGCCCTGTGCCGAACCTTGCATGAGGCTAAGCCCTGCCTCCATATTTGCATAAGGCTAAGCTCTGCCTTCCATCTGCATGGGACTAAGCCCTGTCCCACATCCTGCATGAGACTAAGCTCTGTCTCCCCTCTTGCATGAGGCTAAGCCCTGCCTCCATATTTGTATAAGGCTAAGCCCTGCCTTCCATCTGCATGGGACTAAGCCCTGTCCCGCATCCAGCGTAAGGCTAAGCTCTGCCTTCCATCTGCATGGGACTAAGCCATGTCCCGCATCCTGCATAAGGCTAAGCTCTGCCTTCTCTTTACATAAGGCTAAGCCCTGCCTTCCATCTGCATGGGACTAAGCCTCGTCCCGCATCCTGCATAAGGCTAAGCTCTGCCTTCCATCTGCATGGGACTAAGCCCTGTCCCGCATCCTGCATAAGGCTAAGCTCTGCCTTCTCTTTGCATGGGACTAAGTCCTGTCCCGCATCCTGCATAAGGCTAAGCTCTGCCTTTTCTTTGCATGGGACTAAGCCCTGTCCCGCATCCTGAATGAGACTAAGCTCTGTCTCCCCTCTTGCATGAGGCTAAGCCCTGCCTCCATTTTTGCATAAGGCTAATCCCTACCTTCCATCTACATGGTACTAAGCCCTGTCCCGCATCTTGCGTGAGACTAAGCTCTGTCTCTGATATTTGCATAAGGCTAAGCATTGCCTTCTCATGGGAGTAAGCATTGTCCCTCCTTGCATAAATATTGCTCTATTCCGGCACTCTCTATTTTCTCCTCTTTCGGGCTAAGCTCTACCCTCAACCTCACGAGACTAAGCCTTGTCTTGTTGACTTTACATCATATTGTTGCATCTCATGGGATGAAATATCGCCAACCTGTACAAGGGCGCCATAGTCTAAAGGCATCATCCTCATAGCCGGAAGACACCATGCCATGGCCTGAGGATCTCTCAAATTTGCATATCATTATTCAAAGGCGACATGGTTCGGAGGCACCATTTTCATGGCCCGAGAACATCATTTCATGGCCTGCGAATCTCTTATCTCACAATTCATGGCCCAGGACATCATGGTCTAAGGACATAATCCGCACCGCCCAAAGACAACTTTCATGGTCCAAAGGGAATTTGCATCACGTTTAAATTTTTTGCAGTAACCTACATACTTGTATGCATCGTATTTTGAGTTTGCAGGTGGTCCTGGAGGTAACCGTTTTTCAAACAGGAGCAACCTTTGCTCCGGTTTCCGCTCATACCATTTTCACTTCGCCATTCATAACTGATTCTCATCAGTTACCCATCCTACCTCGTGATATCCAGCTATCAGCCCTATGATACATCCGATACATTCCAGACCCAAAATCATAACTCCGTACGACCTTACCATTCACAAAAGAAGCTTTGCTGAAATTGGCTACCACTCCTATATCAACTCCATCGGCTTAATTCACCAATGGATCCGGAACTACACATGGCCTGAGTCTTGTAAAACCAGGGATATGTAGGCAGCTCAGAGACCAGGGTTCGGCCCTTATTATTTCAGAACATCCCAATCGGTCAAAATTGGCCATCATTTCTTTACCCGAAAACTCTTTCATCCTTCCCGCGTAAAGAGGGGCAGCTATTGATACCCAATTTTTCACTATAATATTTTAAAATGCATATATACTTTCAAAACTATGCATTAGCATCAATTGATATTTTTTCATAATTTTTATATTTTTAAATTAATTTATTCTAGTATTTTATTTATATAAATGATTACAAAATTGCATCACAAGTGGCTCTATAATATTTCATTGATTTAATTTTGTTATTTATAGCCATATTAAGTTTAAATTATTTCACAAATGGCCAGATTTATACATTTTGGTTACAATTGCAATAATTTTGCAATTATAGCCCATGCATATATCAGTGCGTTATCTTACCAGAAATTGGTCCATTATATTTTTAAAATATTGAATAATTATTTTAAAGCACCTTTGTGCATGAAAAATATTTTTTCTCATTGTTAATTATTTTTATAAAATATTTTTTATCAATTATTTGGGTATTTAACAAATAGCCTTTTAATTTCTCTAATTTTCAGACCTAACCCACTAAGACTAGGCCCAAATCCACCCCAGCCCAAACCTAGAGACCTCTACCCGGCCCCAAACCCCTCTAATCCTGGCCATTGATCACAAAGATCAACGGCCATCGTTCCTCCTTTCCTTTTTTATTCCTAATAACCCCTAACCCTAAATCATTTTTTCCATACAGCCACCCTCGAATCCTCTCATCTCCGTTCTCTCTGAGACCTAAACCCTAATCCTCAGGCACCGTCACCGGCTTAGCCCTCCGTTCTATGATGTTTCTTTGTCATCTCAGGCCTATACTGGCCTCCTACTTGCTATGGTTCATCATTTTCCTAGATCCTTGAGAAGATCTCAAGGGACCTAGGCGGTCTGGTTTGTACCTTTGATTTCTTTGCCTGTTTCAGGCCGTTTGCTCGACCATGAGTAAGAAACCTTTCTTATTTTGCTATGAATCCATGGTTTTCTACGCCTATGTTCTCATCTCTGTTATGCTCTCTAAAAAACCCTAATTTATTATCTCCGATCTTCTCAGGTCTGTATAGATCCGAGACGAATCGAGCAACTCCTACTTGATTTCCTCGAAATTTTCCGGTTTCAACTGATTTTCCGACTTTTCCCTAAACTAGGGTTCATTATAAGTCATTTTCTAAAGGTCTTTCTGATTTTTAAATGTTTAATCAATTATCCTTTAGTGTTCTTGACTGATTTACGCAAAGTTGCTTAAACCCTAGTCAATTTATGTGAAACTCTGATTTTCTGATTTTTTGCTTCGATTCTGAGTTACCAGTTGTATTGATTCACTCTGTATCATTGAACTACACGATTTTCCTTTGTCAATGCATTGCTCTGTGATTTTTGCCCTAACTAATCTCTATTAGGGTTTTTGAATCAATTTTTCGGTTAACTTCTCTATGTTTATAAAGTTTTACTTAGTCTACTTTATTTATGGGAATTGATATATTCTTTCTAGAATTGTTGTTAATTTGGTTGATTGATTTGTTCTGTTAAGAATCTGTACTCCTAAGACTTTCCTGTTTCTACGATTGCGACCCTAATTAGTTTTTCTTGTCTTATTTGATTGCTGTATATTTTCCTTTACATGATTCTTCCCTTAATTAAACCCCTTACTATTTTATTCTGAAGTTCTTTATTTGGTTTGATTTGAACTCCTTTCCTTAATTGGACCTCTGATTCTTTACTCCTTTATTTAGCCTGATTTGAACCTCTTGCCTTAATTAGTTCATGTCATTACCGTTAGCTAATTGCCCTTAATTAAGGGGAAGACTGTGCTGAACCTCTTTGTGTAATTGATTCTGTGATCCCTTAATTGCTGACTATTGATTCCTTTACCTTATTTGCTCTACTCTTGAACTACTATATAAACTCCTCTATTTTACTTCTTAACACGCGAATTTCAGTTCATAACACACACATACATTCAAACTCTTCTCCTTCTTTGCTACTTGTGCTACTTGTGCTATTGTGGGTCTAGCCGGCTGAAAGCCAAGGCTAGATAGTGGAAGAGCACCTGTTTCTTTCATATTCTACATTTCTCTTACTTGGCTGGTATGTCTCAATTAAATTTTGAAACCTAAACTCTATGTGTTTCATCTCAGTGCTAGCTCATTAGTTATAGATTCAATTCAGTTCTTGTTTACTGCCTTGCTTAGCATGTCTCATCCTGCTTTGTTCAATATGTAATTAGCATGTACAAACTATAGTTGTCCATTTGATGTTTGTCCAACATGTCTATTCACCCTTGTCTATTCTCCTTCCCTGAGGAAATCATGTTAGTGACCTAATCTCTAAGGCATTCGACTGACTCTAGTTGTGTGTTTGATTCTGTCCAATGTTTCTTTGCTTTCAACATGGCTCTATTACCTACCATCATGACTAACCTGTTAATTCTATAAGCTTCTATGTGTTCTATGCATTTTGTTGATTATATGCTTCCCTGAGCCCTGTCATGTGTTCTCTTTAAAATGTAAATTCTATGTGTCCCCAATCCCCTTACCCTGATGTGAGATCTGTTTGTTAAGTATTTCTGAATCTGGATATTTTATGACCAATTGGTTGTTTGCTGTTTTCAAAAAATGTTTTGGTACTCTTCTCAAACTGTTTTTTTTCACAACCAAACTAGTTTCGATTTCAGAAAACCTTTTCACTCTTAGAGTCATCTCTATACTGTTTTCACTAAATCTTTCAAGCTGTGTCAAGCACTCTCACTTTACTCTTAGATTACTAAGTTCTGCCCCTCTGGTATGTGTACTGCTTAGGAATCCTTGAGATCTCTCTAAACTCTGGCATACTAGGGCTGGCCCTTCCACACTGCACATAACCAGTCCCTATTTGAGAAAGGTCTTGGTGTGAGCACTGCCCAGGATCCTTGAGGTCCTTAGAGAACTCTGACACACCTGGACACTTGTTGGCTATGAGATTTCTGGGCATTTGAGACTACTCGGAAGGCCTGGTACTCCTAGGATTATTTTGGGCCTACTTCAGGCTCTTTATTGTATATGTTTACTTCTCATTGATGTAATTTACTAAATCCTGGTTTGTAATAATCCTTTGTAAACAGATATTGGGATAACTAGTAAAAAGGGGAGCGTAGCTATATGATTTTGTGGGGTAAATTGGGTAGACACCATGTTTTAGGCTTTACATTATGATGAGTTGCTGTAGAAATCATGTATTAGGTTTGTATGACGCATTAGATATCATGCTTTAGGATTATATGCTTACTCGCATTAAATTATGCAAAATTCATGCATTAGATATCTTGACTTAGGACAATCGTATTTACTGCTTCTGCATATCACATATTATAGTTCAACATTTTACTTCTGATTCTGCATAAGTCACTATCACTTAGAAATCTTGCCATTAGGTTACTAATACTGTTTAAAATAAAATAACCTTCTCCATGTGCATTAGAGATCCTGTTTTAGGACTGCATGTATATCTGCTTTGAAACATGTCGCTAAAATAAGTAGGCTAAAACAGCCCCACACATAGGTACCATATTCTGGTATGAATCAGTATAAAATCACTTGTTATATATTCATCACTTAGATCAGCATGCCTATAGGATGAAAGAACTTCAAATTGTTTAAGTGGTTCCCAGATTATGACTGCATATACACGTCTAGGCAAGCCTTAGGCCGTTAGATAATTGTGAAATCAGGTTCTGTTTATGTGTGAAATTGTCCAGGATTAACAGGCTATAAAACCAGTAGGCAAACTGGTTAGGATTCTGCCACTTCCTTTAAAACAAACGCTGCATGTTCTGTTCTGTAACGTTCATCTAGATATCATGTTCCTAGGTTTTCTGAATTTCTTTAAGGATCAGTTGTTTGAGATGTGCTGCTTATTTGCCTATGTATATGTGGAGGCAAATATGAGCCTTTTATCTGCTTCCTTAATTGACAGTCTTATGTGTTATTTGTTGTCGCCTAGACTTTTGCCTTTTAAACACCTTAGGATTATCTAGAACTACCTAAGTATAGAGGTCCTAAACTCCTCCGGGACCACAAGGAAGGGACGGGTAAAGCACGCTTAGAGTTCGTTAATTAAACTCGCTTATAACCACTAAGGGGAGGGTAATGGGTAGTAAAAGGATATGATGACCTGCGCGCTAATGTCACGTGTAGCCCCTCAGTTGAGGAGAATTACCGGGCATTGCACTGATTGATCCTATAGGCTAATCAACTTAGGACTTCCCTTTCCCTATTCACATGTGTTTAAACTTTCTAAATTTCTTTTTCTTTACATATATGTGTTTAAACTGTCTAAACTTCTTTTCCTTTATATATATGTGTTCAAACTTTCTAAACCTCTTTTACTTTCATATATGTGCATTGGACCATCTAAACCTCCTTGATCATATATGTTTTTAGACTGTGTAAACTACCTTTATTTGCAAATATGTGCTGAGACTGCTTACTTGTTAATTGACTAATTCACATAGTTCGGCCGGGACCCACCGTTGTGGACCGCGAGGGGTGCCTAACACCTTCCCCTCGAGGTTATTTCGAGCCCTTACCCTAATCTCTGGTAATGAAAACTGGTCACATGAGTTAATTGCTCTAGGTGCCCTAACGCACCTTAATCCGTTAGGTGGCGACTCTTCAAACACCCAATTCCCAATAGGAAACGAGTTGTTCCCCCATGAATGTCGAAACCCAGACTTCCCCGCGAACGAAAAAAGGGGCGCGACAGAGATGATGGATACTGGAACTCCGTGAAGTCGGAAAATTTCGTTCATAAATATCTGTGCATACCTCACTCCACCATATGTAGTCTTCACTGGCAAAAAGTATGCCGATTTTGTCAGTCGATCTACAATTGCCCACACCAAATCATAACCTCCAAGGGTTCATGGTAGACCGGTTACAAAATCCGTAGTAATTCTTTCCTATTTCCACTCTGGAATCTCAATTTGTTGTAGTAGTCCTGCGGGTCGCTGATGCTCAGCCTTGACCTGCTAACAAGTCGAACAATTAGAAACAAAGTTAGTAACATCTTTCTTCATACCTTCCCACCAATAAAGTTGCTTCAGGTCATGGTACATTTTTGTGGATCCAGGATGTATAGTGTATTTAGAGTTGTGGGCTTCTTCAAGAATAGCATGTCTCAACCCATCTACATCTGCTACACATAGCCTGTCACCCATTCAAAGCACACCATCACTTTCAACAATCATATCCTTGCTTTTACCAGCTAAGGCCTCATCTCTGTATTTTCATAATCTCTCATCCTCATATTGGGTGGCCTTAATGCGCTCAACTAATGAAGACTCAGCCTGAGCACAAGCCAACAATGCCTCTGAATTTCCGACACTAAATCTGATACCTGTATCTTCTAGTCTCTGAATATCTTTGGCCAAAAGTCTCTTTGCAGGAGCTATATGTGCCAAACTCCCCATAGATTTTCTGCTCAATGCATCAGCCACCACATTGGCTTTTCCAGGATGATATAAAATAGAACAATCATAGTCTTTGAGTAGTTCCATCCAACGACGCTGCCGAAGATTTAGATCTCTCTGTTGAAAGATATACTTCAGACTTATATGGTCAGTATAAATCTCACAAGTTTTGCCATATAGATAATGTATCCAAATTTTTAGAGCAAAATACCACTGCAACCATCTCCAAATCATGTGTAGGATAGTTTTGCTCGTGCTTTTTCAATTGTCTCGAAGCATAAGCAATAACACGACCATTTTGCATGAGAACACATCCTAATCCCACCCTCGATGCGTCACAGAACACCGTAAATCCTCCAGAACCTGATGGTATGGCTAATATTGGTGCAGTTGTCAAACATGTTTTTAGTTTTTGAAAACTCTGCTCACATTCCTCCGTCCACTAAAACTTTGCATTTTTCTGTGTTAGCTTAGTTAGTGGCGCTGCTATTCTGGAGAAATCCTGCACAAAACGCCTGTAATAGCTTGCTAAGCCTAAAAAGCTGCAAATCTCTGTAGGAGAAGTAGGCCTGGGACATTTCTGCACAACTTCTGTCTTCTTAGGATCTACCATAATTCCATCTTTGGATACAACATGCCCCAGAAATGCTACTAAGTCTATCCAGAATTCACACTTCGAGAACTTAGCATAAAGCCGATGTTCTCACAATGTCTACAACACAGTCCTGAGATGATCCTCGTGTTCTCCTTGGCTACGAGAATATATCAGGATATCATCAATAAATACTATTACAAATCTATCCAGAAACAGCTTGAACACCCTATTCATTAAATCCATGAATGCCGCTGGAGCATTAGTCACTCCAAAAGTTATCACAAGAAACTCATAGTGCCTATATCGAGTTCTGAAAGCAGTCTTAGAAATATCTTCATATTTGATTCTAAGCTGATGATAACCAGAACGGAGGTCAATCTTTGAAAAGTGGGCAGCTCCTTATAACTGATCAAACATGTCATCTATACGAGGCAAAGGATATTTATTGCGTATTGTTATCTTGTTCAACTGCCTGTAGTCAATGCAGATTCTCAGGGATCCATCTTTCTTCGTTACGAACAGTACTGGTGCACCAATGGTGATACACTAGGTCTAATAAAACCCTTATCTAACAAAATCCTGTAACTGTTGCTTTAGCTCCCTCAACTCTGCTGGTGACATTCGATATGGGGATATCGATATGGGCTGTGTGTCAGGTAGCAAATCAATACCAAAGTCTATTTCTCGTACTGGAGGCAATCCTGGTAAATCCTTAGGAAAATCAGAATATTCTCTCACTACTGGTACATTTTCTATACTAACTGTTTCCTTTCTTGTGTCATTTACAATAGCTAAGAGACCCAAGCAACCTTCCTTCAGAAGTCGTTGAGCTTTCATAAAAGATACAACTTTGCAAATCTCGGGAACCTGACTCCCTCTTAGAATAAAACTGGGTTCATTTGGTATCTCAAACTTAACTATCTTTGCATGACAATCGACTATGGCATAGCAAGAAGATAACCAATCCATTCCCATCAGCATGTCAAAGTCAATCATATCAAGTACAATAAGGAAAGCTAGAGTATCTCTACCCTCAACCCGAATCTGACAAGCAGGTTACACGTATTCAGCTAATAGAGACTCTCCAACAGGAGTAGCGACTAGAAAAGGATCATTCAATAGCTCAGGTTGTCTACTAAACCTCAAAGCAAAGTACAAGGACACATAGGAGTGAGTAGATCCCGGATCAATCAACGCAAGTGCATCAAATGAACAGACAGAAAGAATACCTATAACCACAGCATTCAAGGCCTGAGCATCCTGTCTAATAAATGCAAAAACTCTCGCCTGACCTCTACTAGCATTCCCTTGTCCTTGATTCACAGTAGCATGGTCTGTAACACCTCGACCTCTATTTCCTGTACCTATAGCATCTGAAGTATTAAGAGTAGTCTGAGTCGGTGCAGCTGACTGAATAGAAGCCTGGTTGAAATTTCTCGGAGGCTGAGGGCAATCCCTTTAGTGATGTCCCAACTGGCCACACCGAAAGCACTCTCCAGTTAGAACACGACATTGGCCCAAATGTGATCTACCACAGGTCTGGCAGACTGGAGTAGTGGCATATATCTGCCCAGAATTACGATGTCCGGATGTTGACGGTCCCCTAGTACCCTGTCTATAATGTGGCCTATGTGTGGACTGTGAAGACAAATGTGTCCCTGTCTGAGAACCCTTTGTTGTTGTCCCTGATTTCTTGCTCTTCAATTTTCACTAAAAACTGCCACTGAAAGACCCTCATGTCTTTGCCTTCTTACGTAAATCACTAGCTACACGCTCATCACGTCCCTTGTTTTCAATCTTTCTAACAAGGTCGACTACATCAGAGTAGGATAAAGTCTTCATTTGTAGGGCTACTGTAGTGTATAGACGACCAACCAATCCATCAACAAACCTTTAAACTCGAGCTTCTTCGGTAGGCACTAAGTAAGGAGCATATATAGCCAGCTTACAAAACTTAGTGTTATATGTTGACACATCCATATCTGGAGTCTCAACCAATCTCTCAAAGTCTCTAGCATATTTTTGCATCAGGTTGTCTGGAAGAAAATGATTCTTGAAAAACTTAGTGAACTCGTCCCATGTCAGTGGTGCTGCTCCTGCTGGCCTTCCTAGCAATATAGTTTCATACCATGCGTTGGCCGTATCCTCTTGTTTATATGCTGCGAGCTCCACGGCTCTCTCACTAGAACATCCTAGAGCATGTAATGCCTTGAGTGTCCCATCCAAGAAACTTTGAGGATTTGCTGAACTATCAGAACCTGTGAATTTTGGTGATTTCAATTTCAGGAACTCTTGTAGGGATACTTCCTTATTCCTAAAAGCGTGAGTCTGTGCGGGTGCTTGTGTCTGTAAAATAGCTTGAGGAGCTGAACTTCCACCCTGAGTAGGCACCAAGCCATCAGCCATTTGACAAACTTTTCTGGAAAATTTAAACCTTCAAGCACCTGTTCCAGGTAGACCCATTCAACAGAGTCGTAGGCCTTTTGCAAATCAACTTTGATCATACACCTAGGAGAGATGTGCTTTCTGCCATACGATTTAACCAGTTCATGTGCAAGTATAATGTTGTCCACAATCCTTCTACCTGGAATAAAACCTGCCTGAGCTTCTGAGATGATACAATTCATGACTTTTTGCATTCTCCCAGCAAGGATTTTTGCAATCAAGTTGTACATCATTGTGCAACAAGCAATAGGTCTATAGTCCTTCACAGTATTAGGATTTGCAATCTTTGGAAGTAGGGTTAGAGTGGTGCAATTAATAGCTTTAAAAATGATTCCTGTGTTAAAGAACTCTCTAACAGCATCACATACCTCATTTTTAATGATTGGCCAAGCTTGTTTGAAGAAGGTAGCATTGAACCCATCAATCCCTGGAGCCTTGTGATCCCCAATTGAATCAAGTGCTTCAGAAATTTCAGCATCAGTAACATTGGCACATAACTCAATCTGCTGGAAGTGGGACAGTTGAGGTCCATTTCTCATCATCCTCATATTAACTCCAGGAAGAGAGTTTGCAGCTAATCCCATCAATGATTTATAGAAATCTGTAAACTCCTCCTTGATTGTTGCAGGATCTTTCAGTTTCAGGCCTGACAGTGAAGTGATCTCCAGAATCTGTTTCTGGTGTTGTTTTCATTACAGCTGAAAAATACCTTGTGTTTGAATTACCTCATTTGATCCATGTAGCTCTGGATTTTTGCTGCACCACACTTTCTTCGATCATAGACCATTTCTCCAATTGTTTTAGGCATAGTTTCTCTTGTTCAGCCAAAGAGTCAGAGTACCTATGTTGCATTTGTTTTGGAAGTTCTATCAACTCAATTCTGGTCTTTGTAATTTTCTCAGTGATCCCTTTAAACTCTTCATTGTTAAGTTGCTTGAAAACTGGTTTCAGTTGTTTCAGATTAAGCCAAACATTTCTCATTTTCCCTCCTATCTCCCTTCTTTTCCACCCATCAGCAACTAACTGTTTGAAACTTCTATGTTCAGCCCAAACATTGAAGAATCTAAAGGGTATTTTCATGTTGTTCTTAGTGGCTATTAGAGGTATCATTATGGGTACATGATCAGAAATAAAGGCTCTCCAAATTCTGCTGTCAGATCTCCATATTGCACCATCCATCCATCATTTGCTATAGCTCGGTCAATTCTACTACAAACTCTGTCTGCTCCTTGTTGTTTGTTTGTCCAGGTATAGTATTCTCCTCTCCAAGGTATTTCATTCAAAAGGAGACAATTGCAGCAATTTGAGAAGTCCTGCAACTCTGCCATAGTAATAGGTGACCCTTGTCTATCTTGTGGGTATAGGACAGCATTGAAGTCCCCACATAATAGCCAAGGTTCATTACTCTTAGGAGCAATCCTTTGTATCCCATCCCAAAGAACTTTCCTCTGTTCAACTGTGTTATACCCATAGATGGCTATAAGTAGGCATTTGATTCCATTCTACAGCCCAGTGACCTGACAGTGTATAAATTGAGCATCTTCTTGAACAAGCTGGATGTCATACCATTTAGGGTCCCATGTGATCCATATTCTGCCATTTCTTGCTTCCTTATAGTTTGACTTCCCAGTTAGGAGTAACTCTACCAGCAACATGCAATGCCTTATTTTGTTTAACTCTTGTTTCTATAATAGTAGCTAACTTTATATGATTGCTTATGAGATACTGCTTTAATTCCTTCTGCTTGTACCTCTTATTTATTCCCCTAATATTCCAAAAGAGCCAGGTCATTGAGTAAGCTTATTTCCTCCTAAATCTGGAGGTTTAGCTTTGACATTTCTCTGTTCCTCTTCAGTCAACCATTGGAATCCATTTTCTGTTACAATATCCTCAGGAGCTTGGTAATGTTGTGTTGTTGCTGCTTTTACACCTGAGCATGATCCTTTTGCTCTAACCTGTATCTAGCTTCCTTCAGTATTTAATTGAACCACAACCTTCTCTTTAGTTTGGTTGCTCGAATCTTCATTTTGTTCTCTCATTACAGGTTCCTTCTGTTGCTGTTTAGGAACCCATGTTGGAACTACTCTTGGTCTTTTGTAGTTCTGGTTTTGCACTGGATTCCCTATTTGTTTCTGCTTCACACAGTCATGACCATTCTTCAAGCATTCAGAGCAAAATTCTGGTTTCCATTCAAACTCAACGGGCTGTTGAAAGTGCCTACCAGACGGATCTTTAACAGTTATTTCAGTAGGAAGCTTCTTTGTCACATTTACCTCAATCAATATTCTAGAATAAGACACTCTAGTTTGCTTGGTGGTGCATTGATCTGCAAACAGGGGATTACCTAGAGTACTGGCCATCCTGCTCAATGAGTTTATTTCCCAGCAGTTCATCGGCAGTTTAGGGAATTTCACCCATAGTGGAATCTCTGCTAGGAATTCAGCATTGAAATCAAAATCCGGCGACCATTGCTTGAGAATCACAGGCTTGCTATTAATGGCATAAGGCCCTCCATATAGTATTTCCCGTAAATCATCTAGATTGAGGAATTTGACGATGTAATAACCGTCTTCATGTAAATACAGATCTAGTTCAGCTACATTATTCCAGTATTGGGAGATATAACGATACATCTGATTGTAACCTGGCGTTTCACCAATTACATAAAAAATTAGAGCTTTCTTCCATTTTTCCGTCTCATTTTCTACCTCCACTTTGTCTAAATTCACCACATATTGACCATCCAATACTTCAGGAGCTATATATGATAAGGCCATACCATTTTCTGCATATCTATTTCCCGCAAAGAGTTTCACCCAAGACGAACTAACTTTCTCCTCTACAATTGGCTCAATTCGAGTCTGATTATTCTTAATTGGGCCTGTGCATGTGCTAGTCTCTCTATTGATCATCTTCTCCACAGAGTTACTTGAGTTTCCTTGAGTAATTGAGGGATTAGGACTTAGGTCCAACTTTTTTAACATATCTGTATGAGCACTAACATTCCCCACTTCTAGAGATCTGGTCGTGAATGGCGGCCCAGTTGGGGTTGTGATTTGTTGAGCATTACCACATTCTATGGTATCAGCGATGACAGTAGCACTGACGGAACTTCCAATCGTAACGAGCGGTGGGTTTTTGAACGGCCGACCTCTCTTCTTAGCCATGGCTGCCAAGGTCGGTGCAGGTTAGCATAACCGGTCTCGTGTTAATTGCCTCATTTAGGCTAATTCGTAGCTAACTTAGAATACCCAATCATCGGGGTTCATGTTTGAGTCTTAGTTTGTGGATTTATAATTAATCATAGAACTATTCCATAATTCTATCAATTTCAAACAATTTAGTACAATTTATTCCTCTAAAATTAGACATATCGGTGCTTAAACCAAACCTTTATAGCCTTGTTATCTCCATAGTAATTGTAGAAATTTGATATTGAATTCTTTTGTACTACATGAAATTGCATAGATGCAGTGAAATAATTCAACAAATGAGGAGAAGAAGGTTAACGTCTTGAGTCGAAGGAGAACTTTAATACTTTCAATTTCAACTCCTAGTTCTTCTTAAGGCCTTTGCCCAAAGCTTTCTTCTTCTTCTCTTTTCCTTTTTCTTTTTTTGCTCGTTTTTCTTTGTTTTTATTTTTATTTTTTTCCATTCCGAAGCTTTCTGCTTTGTTTCCTTCAGAATGCTTTGTGAAGCTTTCCGTCGTGAAGCTTTTCTAACCCTTTTCAATTGTATTAATGGGCTTCGGCCCTTTGTTTTAAATTCCCAACTTTTTCCTTTTTTTTGTTTTGTTTATTTAGTTAGTTCTTTTTTTTCTTTACACTTAAATTTATTTATTAAATACCCCATATGTCCTCATTTAAAATATTGGGGGTATTACAATGTGCCATCACGACATCCTCAGGTGGGAAGCTGGGGTCGTGACAAGTTGGTATCAGAGCTCTAGGTTCATAGGTGTTACGAGTCATAAGCAGGTTTAGTAAAGTCTTGCGGATCAGTATGGGGACGTTTGTACTTATCTTTGAGAGGCCATGGAACTGTTAGGAAAATTCCACTTGTTTGATCCCTTATCGTGCGAATTGGTTGACTTCAAAATTTTAATCTTTGACTTTCTATTCTCTCATAGATGGTGAGGACACGCACTGCTGGATCCGATGATCAGACACCCGCACCCCTGCTACAGCCGCGAGAGGCTGGGGCTGGGGAAGAGGCCGAGGAAGGGCACGTGTTGCAGCTAGAGCACCTGCCCGAGCAACGACTGAGGAGCCGCCAGTAGTTCCGATTGCGGGACAGGCACCCGAGGCGCCTCTTGTCAACCCTGCACTTCAGGAGACCTAGCACAATTCTTGAGCATGTTCGGTACTTTAGCTCAAGCGGGGTTGATTCCACTTGCACCAGCTACATCTCAAGCTGAGGGAGGTGCTAAGACTCCCGCGACCCGTACTCCAGAGCAGCGGGTCCATGTTGATCAGGTCCCGGAGGTTATGCCACCGCAGCCTATTGTTCCAGTTCAGTCCGAGGTTAGGGCAGTGGCATCTGAGGAGGAGCATCTTAGACTTGAGAGGTTCAAGAAGTATCGTCCTCCTACTTACATCGGCCTAGGTACAGAGTATGCACATAGTTTTCTAAAGAAGTGCCACCGTATTCTCCGCACCATGGGTATTGTGGATATGAGCGGAGTTCCTTTTACCATATTCCAGCTGTCAGAAGCAGCGCATCACTGGTGGCAGGCTTATAAGGAGGGCAGCCCAGCCGATGCGGCTTTACTCACATAAACTCAATTTTTAGAGATTTTCTTGAGAGAGTTTATTCACTAGACCCTTCGGGATGCATGGCGCATGGAGTTTGAGCAGTCGCACCAGGGTACTATAATAGTGTCAGAGTATGCCATCAGATTCAGTGAGAGTTCCAGACATGCACCTACCTTGGTTTCTACAGTTAGAGAACGAGTCCGCCAATTCATCGAGGGGCTCAACTACGGTATTAGATTCAGCATGGGTCGAGAATTGGAGACGGATACCCCATATCAGCAAGTGGTAGAGATTATGCAGAGTTTGAAGGGTATGAGGGGTCGTGAGAGAGAGGATACGGAGCCTATGAGGCCTTGAGATTCTGGAGGATATAGTGGTGCTCACGCCCAGCTACAGTCCGTCATGGAAAGGGCTATGTGAGCCATCCATTTCATTTAGCACTTCCAGCTTCTAGTGGTGTTTCGGCTATTTCGAGGTCTCAGGTTGCCCATTTTGCTCAGCCACTATCCAATGCACCTCCTACACGAGGTGCCTTCAGCAGTCAGTCCAGGCGATCAGGCAAGAGTCAGCTTCAGCAGCCATGCCAACCGAGATCTTGTTTTGAGTGCAGGGATACCGGACCTATGTTGAGGGATTGCCCCAGACTTAGGAGGGGTGCGCCTCCGCAGACTAATCATGCTCCCCGGATTCAACCTGGTCCACTGACTTTGCATGTTATGGTTGTTGCTCCACCTATACCGCCAACTCGGGATGGAAGTCAAGCGGGTAGAGGTCGCCCTAGGGGGAGGCCAAGCCAGATTCTATGCTTTTCCAGGTAGGACGAAGGCGGTCGTATCAGACGCAGTCATCACAAGTATGGTTCCAGTTTGACATAGGGATGCATCCGTCTTATTTGATCCGGGATCCACTTATTCATATGTGTCATGTCTATCCTCTGTGAGAGATGCCAATGCTGATACTTCTATCGTTGAGTCAGTCCCACTTGTGAGAGACTTCCCAGATATATTTCCAGCAAATCTTCCGGGCATGCTGCCCGATAGAGATTTCAATTTTGGTATTGACTTGTTGTCGGATACTCAGCCCATTTCTATTCCACCATATCGTAAGGTACCAGCGGAGTTGAAGGAGAAGCTGTAGGAGTTGCTTGATAAGGGTTTCATCCGTCCTGGTGTCGCCTTGGGGTGCCCCAGTTCTATTTGTGAAGAAGAAGGATGGTTCTATGTGCATGTGTATAGATTATAGGCAGTTGAACAAGGTTACAGTGAAGAAGAGGTACCCATTACCGCACATTGATGACTTATTTGACCAACTACAGGGTGCTACAGTGTTCTCAAAGATTTATTTGATGTCAGGGTATCATCGACTGAAGATTCGGGATCCGGAGATTTCGAAGACTACTTTCAGGACTCCCTATGGTCATTACGAGTTCTTTGTGATGTCATTTGGGTTGAACAATGCCCCAACAAAATTTATGCACCTGATGATCAATGTATTCCAGCCATATCTTAATTCATTCATCATTATGTTTATTGATGACATCTTGGTGTATTCCCGCAGCCGGGAGGATCATGAGCAGTATCTGAGGATCATGCTCCAAGCCTCGAGAGAGAAGAAATTATATGAAAAATTCTCAAAGTGTGAATTCTGGCTTGATTTGGTGGTGTTTTTGGGTCATGTGGTGTCGGTGAGGAGATCAAAGTAGATCCGAAGAAGATTAAAGCAGTTCAAAGTTGGCCCAGACTGTCTTCATCCACTGAGATCCGGAGATTTCTTGGTTTGGCCGGGTATTATCGTTGTTTCGTAGAGGGTTTCTCATCCATTGCTGCACCAATGACCAAATTGACCCAGAAGTGTGCTCCTTTCAGATGGTTTGAGTAGTGTGAGGCGAGCTTTCAAAAGCTCAAGACTGCTTTGACTACAGCCCCAATGTTGGTGTTGCCTACGGGTTCGGGGTCTTACACGGTGTATTGTGATGCGTCACTTATCGGGCTTGGTGCAGTGTTAATGCATGATGGTAGGGTGATTGCCTATGCGTCTCGGTAGCTGAAGGTTCATGAGAAGAATTATCATGTCCACAACTTGGAATTGGTAGCTATTATTCATGCATTGAGGATTTGGAGGCACTACTTGTATGGTGTCCCAGGTGAGGTCTATACCGACCACCGGAGTCTCCAATATCTGTTTATGCAGAAAGATCTTAATTTGTAGCAACTAAGATGGTTCGAGTCGCATAAAGACTATGATATCACTATTCTGTATCATCCCGAGAAGGCCAATGTAGTGGTTGATGCATTGAGTTGAAAGGGGGAGAGTATGGACAGTTTGGCATATCTACCAGTAGTAGAGAGGCCACTGGCCATAAATGTTCAGGCCTTGGCCAATCAGTTTGTTAGATTGGATGTTTTGGATCCCAGTCCGGTTCTTGCTTGCGTGGTTTCTCGGTCTTATTTATATGAGCGCATTAGAGAGCATTAGTATGACAACCCCTATTTCTTGTCCTTAAGGACACGGTACAACACGACGATGCCAATGAGGTTTTTATTGGAGATGACGGGGTGTTGCAGATGTAGGGCCAGTTATGTGTGCCCAATGTGGATGGGTTGCGTGATTCGATCCTTGAGGAGGCCCACAAGTCGCGGTACTCCATTCATCTGGGTGCCACTAATATGTATCAGGATTTGAGGCAGCATTACTGGTGGAGGAGAATGAAGAACTATATAGTGGAGTATGTGGCTTGGTGCCTCAACTGTCAGCAAGTGAAGTGCAAGCATCAGAGGCTGGGCAGTTTGCTTCACGAGACTTGAGATTCCCGAGTGGAAATGGGAGCGTGTTGCCATGGATTTCATTGTTAGGATCCCACTGACTTTGAAGAAATTTGACGCAGTATGGGTGATTGTGGACAGGTTGGCCAAGTCGGCTCATTTCATTCGGGTGGTGACTACCTATTCTTCCGAGTAGTTGGCTCAGATCTATATCCGTGAGATTTTTCATCTCCACGGTGCTCCAGTGTCCATTATCTCTGATCGAGGCACGTAGTTCAGATTGCGGTTCTGGAGAGCTGTGTAGTGTGAGTTAGGCACACGGGTTAAGTTGAGTACAATATTTCACCCCCAGAAGGGCGGGCAGTCCGAGCGCACCATTCATATCTTAGAGGATATGCTACCTACTTGCGTTATGGATTTTGATGGTTCTTGGCATCAGTTCTTGCTGCTTGTAGAGTTTGCTTACAACAATAGCTACCAATCAAGTATTCATATGGCTCCTTATGAGGCCCTATATGGAGATGATCTCCAGTTGGTTGGTTTGAGCCGGGTGAGGCTAATTTGTTGAGCACAATTTGGTTTGGGATGCCTTCGAGAAAGTCAAGTTGATTCAGGATCGGCTTCATACAACGCAGTCTAGGAAGATTAGTTATACCGACCGGGGAACTCATGATGTAGCATTTATGGTCGGAGAGAGGTTTTTGCTTCGGGTTTCATCTATGAAGGGTGTGATGAGATTCGGGAAGAAGGGCAAGTTGAACCCTAGGTACATCGGTCCTTTTGAGACCCTTGAGAGAGTTGGTGAGGTGTCCTACAAGCTTGCATTGCCACCCAGGTTATCGATAATTCACCCGGTGTTCCATGTTTCTATGCTCCGGAAGTACTATAGTAACCCATCCCATGTATTAGATTTCAGCTCAGTCCAATTGGACAAGGATTGACTTATGTTGAGGACCCGATGGCTATCTTGGACAGACAATTCTGGAAGTTGAGACCATAGAACATTGCTTCAGTGAAGGTTCAATGGAGGGGTCAACCGGTTGAGGAGGCAAACTGAAAGATTGAGCATGACATGCGGAGTCGTTATCCCCACCTTTTTGTCACTTCAGGTATGTGTCTATGCACGTTCGAGGATGAACATTTGTTTTAAGATGGGGAGAATGTAACGACCCGACCTGTCATTTTGTGTACTTGCACCCCGTTTCCCCTTTTGATGCTTCACACATGTGTAATTTTGGCCTCATAACTTCCGGGGTTGATTGGTTTCATTCCAGGAAGGTTTCGGGTTGATTTAGGCCCTTTCACTCTTGGCTTAGAAGCCTAAGTTAATTATGTTGACCAATATTTGACATTTGTGAAAATGACCCTGAAACAGTTGTTTGATGGCTCCGATAGGTTTTTATCATGATTTTGTACTAGAATTCGAAGGTCCGTAGGTTGATTTATGTTGTATTGCCAAAAATTGGCAATCTGAAGTTTAGAAGTTTGACAGTAGGTATACTTTTGGCTACCGGGCTCGGAAATTTTGTTTTGGGACTTGGAATAGGTCTGTTATGCTATTTATAACTTGTTTGCAAATTTTGGTGTAATTAGGAGTTGATTTGATAGGATTCAGACGCTTGGTTGCAATCCTAGAGGTTCATGAACTTTTCTTTGAAATTCAGGCGTTTTGATGACCGATTCATAGTTCTAGATATTATTTTTGTGTTTTAATCGTGCGAGCGAGTTTGTATCATGTTTATAGACTTGTGTGGATGTTTGGTTTGGAGCCATGGGGGATTAGATGAGTTCCACACAATTTTGAAATGGTTTTGGACTGAAACATAAATTCTGGTGTGCTGGTGCTTTGATATCACAATTGCGAGCATAAGCCTCGCAATTGCGAAGTCCCCATGGGAGGGTTAGAAGTTGCAAATGCGACTTTCCCCTTCGCATTGCGAAATAGTGCCCGGGCAGGGTAGTATCGCATTTTCGATGATTATGTCGCACTTGCGATGGGACACGATTCGCATTTGTGAACCCATTTGTCGCATTTGCGAAGTCCGTGTAGGCTAGGCAGTTGCCACAATTGCGAGCTTTTCTTCGCAATTGCAAACCCAGTGTCGCAATTGCGATATCTACAACTTAACAAAAGGTTAGAAAGTCGGGATTGTAGTCTCATTTTTCATATCTTAGAATTCTAGACTCGGTAGGAGGCCATTTGGAGAGGGGATATTCATCTAAAAACATTGGGTAAGTGATTCTAATCACTTTCTAACTATATTTCATGATTATATCTTAGATTTAACATCAAATTTATGTAAATCAAATAGGAACTTTAGGGATTTTTTTTAAAGTTTTGAAAAAAGGAGAAATTGAGTTTTGAGAGTAGATATGGACTCGGATTTGAAAACAAAACACACATATGGACTCGTGGGGTTATGGGTAGTCAGAAAATACCCTTGGACCCGGGTTTTGACCGAGCGGGCCCGAGGTTGACTTTTATTGACTTTTGGGGAATGTGTAAAGATCATAGCTTTATCTATTGTAATTGATTTATCTTGCATTGTTTCATGTTATTAAGTCAATTTTGGTTAGATTTGAGCCGCGTGGAGGCGAATTTTAGGGGAAAAGCTATTTCCGAGGGTTGCCTTGGCCTAATTGAGGTAAATATCTTGCATAACTTTGTGTGAGGAACTACCCCCTAAGATTTGGGTTAATTGTGCTATTTGTGTTATGTGGAAGACGTGTACGCGAGGTGACGAGTGCGTACACAGGCTATATGTGGTATTTGACTGATTTAGGTTATTTAGACTCTTTCCATGCCTCTAATTGAGTTGTCATAATATGTTATATCTCTCATTATTAATCTACTTTTACATGCTTTATTTGACATTTTTAGCACGTATTCTATCTCGTACTTGTTATTTTGCTATTATATGCTTTAGTTGAAATTATTGCCTTTCTTATTATCTTGTTACCTCTTTAATTGTTGAATTACTTTTATTTGAATTTTTTATTTTATGGAATATCTTCTTATTGAGTTATTGGTGTTGAAGATGTAAAAGTCGTTATCACATTGAGGTGAAGTTGTTAATTGTTGAGATATCTTTTCTTGTTGAGCAATCTTCATTCATTTTGTTATTGTTAAGATTCTTGTACTCATTGTAGTTAAGTCATGGGCTATTTATTGTGAAAAAATTAGTATTAATTACTTTTTGGCAAGTTGTGGCATATGGGCACTTGTGGTGCGAGTTTCGATTGTGTCGTGATATTGATATGCATGCGGTGGTATAAGGCTAGGGGTTGAAATGCATGTAGTAAGATAAGGTGGGCTTGATACGCGTTATGCTAGTAGGGGAACTACTTGAAGCCATGGGGTGAGATAAGGTGGGCTAAAACGCGTGTAGCTATTTCGGAAAAAATTGTTTCAAAACTAAATATAAGGCTCACACAGTAATATAAGGATGGAGCGTGATTGAAATTGTGAAATGTGTAAATGAGGCGGTACCTCAGTTGTGATTCTTATTGTGCATTTCATATTGAAAAGGCTTATTGGTCGAACGGTTCTTGATTGTTTTCTTATTCTCCCTTGTCTTACCAGTTTTGACCGTATTTGATTATTTGTGGTCCTCATTATGTTCTTCATTCTTATTGTCTTTTGTTTAAAAATTCCGTCATTAGATCACGTTACTAAACTGCTTTGTTATCACTCATTTCTTCGCTTTTCATTTCTTCCCGTTATTATATTATTGTTCTATTTATCTTGTCCTAATAGGTGTCTTGACCTGACCTCGTCACTACTCTACCGAGGTTAAACTCGATACTTACTGGGTACCGTTATGGTGTACTCATACTATGCTTTTGCACATCTTTTGTCCAGATTCAGGTACGTCGCCCGTGCTGGACACTAGTGATTGATTAATTAACTGTTTTCTGGAGACTCCAAAGTATACATGCTCGACGTCCGCAGACCTCAGAGTCACCTTCTGTTACCATCTCATTACTGTTATTTCCTTTATCATATTGTGTTGTAGTAGAGGTTTTAGAATATTCGGTAGAGTTTATGACTCAGTTCCACCGGTTTGGGAACTATGTTGTTAATGTTCTATTTTGGGAATTAATATGAGCTTATCGGTTTTATTTTAGTATCTCCATTTTGTCATTTCTGTTAAGCTATTATTAAATGTTAAGCTTACCTAGTCTTAGAGCTTAGGTGCCATCGCGACATCCTAAGATAGGAAATTGGGGTCGTGACAGCCTCTTGAGAGGTCTAGCGGTCGTTGTAAATATAATCCGGTTTACAAGTTCGGAGTCCAATCCCACAGAGAATTAACCTACTAATCACAATCACTAGTTTCACAAGAATTCAAGTAATCAACCTTCAAAAATATTAAATAATAGTTTGACTGTTTACTAACTAAGGACAAAGTAATTAAAATGCTATAGTTTATAACTAACAGAGCAAATATTGTGGACAAGAATGGAAAAGTCTAGGGTTATGATTTCCTCTATGATCGAAATACTCCACACTACATTTCCTACAAGTTCGCCTAAGTATTCTGTTTACCCAAAAAATGAGTAACAATTAATTTTGTACGCGGTTTAAAGGATACGTGGCTTAATTCAATACGAATAATTAGGAATAACAAATAGATGAATTAAAGACAAAATAAAAGATCAAACCAATTGCAATGTAATGACCAAGCCTGCTCTTAGATTGAACAGTGGAACTCGTCCTCGGTTGGGCCCTCGGTACAAGCTCGGTCGTGAGTGGAGAAAAGAACCACTGAGTAACGCCTTGAACAGTAGCTAGAAGACAAAAATAAACTTTTATTGCTTTGAATTGCGTGTTACAATGTGTCATACTAAAGAAAAGCTTCCCTATTATAAGTAGGAGAATTTTAGTCCTAGTACAAGTCCAAAAAAGGTAAAAATCTTCTTCTTCCGGTAATTGTTGATCTGTAATTGATACTGAACAGGATTCGTGCCGTAATATCCGGTTGAGGGCAAGTACTGCGGCCCCCTATCCGTCGTGTATAACCGTTGACCACGTCTCCCGAGGTCCAAAAACTATACTCGATCCGGGGTGCGTCGCTCTACCGTGTCTGATCTCAGATACATCGTTCATTCTTCCTGGGTCTCGATGAGAGGGGTTCTTGGCCTCGATTGTAACCACGTCAATCTGTGCTTCCCTTTCGTTTTCTCATTGGGGAATCGGGGAAAACTTTGCCCTCGATTTTACCCGTACACAGATAGTCCCCTCATTTTTCGGAGAGTAGATTTTTTGAAACAACAGGAAGCGATAAATTAACACCGGTTCCTACCTTCGTATGTTACAACCAAGTCTACGGGTCACCGAAACATCCCATTAGTTACGTCGTTTGACTTCAGACACATGTCAGTCGTCGGTTGACTGTCCCCAAATGCGAAACGTCACGCATTGATTATCCTTCTTCTATAAAAGCTCCGACCCCCTTTTCACTTTTTCACTTTCCGACTCCAGAGCTCTTTGATTTACCTTCAAATTCTCACTTAACTCTAACCTCTTCAAATCTTCATATATTGCTTCTTAGATCTTCATATCTTCATATCTTTATACTTCTTCTTTAAATCTTCAAACCAGACCCTCATACCTTCATCCCCATCTTCAAATCTTCATCCTCATCTTCAAACCTTCATATTTTTCATAAAACCTTCATATTTTCCAGAATCCGATGGCAAAAACTTCCAAATCTTTGTCTCAGCAAACCGCCCCTTCAACTTCCAACCCGGCCATGGGTGCCGAAGTGACCGTTCCCGAGGTAGTTTCGGAGCCTCCTTTGAAGAGTTTCGTTCCTTAGGGATGTTCCACTGAAATCGACTTCAAAGTCGAGAAGGCTTCCAGTAAGTAAGTAACACCGAGGCGAAGGGGTATGGAGGTACATATCCTCCATTACCAAAGAAATACTCCCCATAGTCCGGGTGGATTGCAGATATATGCACCCTATTTAAAAGAAATAAAATTACAGAATCTCTAAAATAAAATAAAAAGAGGTGTAGCATATTACTACGACAGATATATGCACCCTATCTACGCCGCTCTTTCTTCCAATGTACTTCCAACTTCTCATATTAAATCCAGTATCAAGATCACTAGTTAAACTAAAAGATAAATTTGATGATAAATAGAGGTGTTCAATTGATAACAAAAAATTCTTTACAATAAAATATTCGACACGACAACAGTACAACCCTGAAGAGAAGCTATAAAATACTAACAAGAAAACATAATTTTTTTCAAAGACCTTAATAGAAATAATCTTATGGAGATTCTAGTTGAAGTACCAAAGACAATATAGCACATAAATTAGCATGCACCTTTTCCTACTAAATAAGCAAGTCAAGCGAGAACGTTTTGTCTCGGTTTCTCGTGTTTTGAATTGTGTCATAACCTCACAACTCGAACCTTCGAATTTTAACCTCTTGATACTCAAAATTTCATTGGTATGGCTAATTTTTCTACTAAAGTCAATTTCGTTAAAATAGCACGGTATAGCCAGTTTTCGAACTGGTCATTTCAAAATAGCCAGCGTTTACCAAGTCAATGAAAAATAGCCACTATTTTACTGCAGCAGAGACCAGTCCAGCATAATATACTGGAGTTCGGTGCACCTGTGTATGAACTCCAGTATATTATGCTGGACCGGTATACTTTGCTGGCTCCAGTATAATATACTGGAGAGTGGAGCACCGGTGATCCAAACTCCAGTATATTATGCTGGACCGGTATACTTGCTGGAACTCCAGTATATTATGCTGGAGTTCTAGTGTACTTATGCTGGATCTCCATCATATTATGGTGGAGTTCCAGCATACTTATCTCGGAACTCCAGTATAATATGCTGGAGTTCAAGTACTTATGCTGGAACTCCAGCATAATATACTGCGTATTTTCCGGATTTTGAACAGTGTTTTCGCTCAGATTTTTCTTTACATGAAAAGGGGCTAAATTTCGATTACTTTTGAAACTGGGCTATTTTTAAAGATCAATTGTATATCTGGCTATTTTTGAATTTCACCCGTCAATTTCTTTTAAACAATATCTCCTTGACTGACAATCTCCGTATAATTTTGCATATATATTATTAATATGTAAAAAATTTCATTGTGAGTCATGGACATTACCGTATTTGCATTAGCTGAGTGAATAAAACATTGAAAAGTTTCTAAGTTAAATTACATTGGCTGTGGAAAAATCTAAGCTTTTTTCGGTAAATGGTATTGCATATATGAGTCCAAACGTAATTGATATAATTAAAAATTTAATTTTAGTAAATGACATTCCATATATAATTTAACCGATTCTATATTTTCTTATTAGACAATTTCCCACAAATTCTTTTTAAGATTGCCAAGTGACTTTTTAATTAATAGTGACTTGCTACTT
Source organism: Nicotiana attenuata (assembly GCF_001879085.1). NCBI lineage: Eukaryota > Viridiplantae > Streptophyta > Magnoliopsida > Solanales > Solanaceae > Nicotiana > Nicotiana attenuata. The sequence continues at coordinate 149,261 of NW_017671312.1, read as the reverse complement.
GGCTTAATCACAATGTAAACTTTAATTTTTTAATATATAAGAGATAAATGTAAATGTAAATATAGATATAGATTTAATGACTTTGGATGAAGTTAAGTATTCTATTATAGCCTCCTAGATGAAATTAACCCTTCATCTTAAGAATAACTAAACTTGGAAGCTGAAGTTGCATTCTTGGCATTAACCTAAGGATGACCTTTGCAATTACCTTTCTTCTATGTTGATATGACCTCAAAAGCCCTCCTTAAACCCTCGAAACAACACCTCTCATAAGCCCCAATACCCCAAAATTAGCTACATGCATTTCCTCCTCCGTCGAACTCAGCACCACCAGCGTCAACAATGGCGAACACTATTCGACGATGCCCTTTCCCTCAAACACGTCCGAGACCGTGGCCTCGACCACGCTGTCGAAAGAGAAAAGAACCTCAAACCCCTTCTCAACATCAAGAACCTCATCAAATCTGAACCCTCGAAATCCATCCCCTTAAACATTATTACACAATCCAAAGACTCCCTTCAAATCCCAATTCGGCCCGTCGAGTTTATCCGAAAATACCCTTCAATTTTTCAAGAGTTTTTCCCAGCTAGCATTAACATACACCCTCATATCAAGTTAACACCAGAAATTCTCAGTCTTGATTCAGATGAAGAGTTGTTTTACCAAAGTGTGAGTTACAAAGAAGATGTTGCTGATAGGATCTTGAAGCTTTTGATGATAGGTAAAACTAATAAAATTCCATTACATGTTATTGATAAGCTTAAATGGGATTTGGGTTTATGTGATAGTTATGCGAAGACTTTAGTACCAGAATATCCTGATTATTTTCAGGTTAATAATAATGAGTTGGTGTTGGAGTTAGTTTGTTGGAGTCATGAACTTGCTGTTTCCTTTATGCAAAAAAAAGCAATGAAGAGTGAAAATGATCAGGATTTGTTAGTTAATAAGTTTGCTTTGAAGTATTCGAATGGGTTTGAGGTGGATAAGAAGTACAAGAAATGGATTGATGAGTGGCAGAAGTTGCCTTATATTTCGCCGTATGAGAATGCAATGCATCTTCCTGCAAAGAGTGATGAGGCTGATAAGTGGGCAGTGGCAATTTTACATGAAATTCTTAATCTTTGTGTTGGGAAGAAGGCGGAGAGAGATAATCTCCTTTTGATAGGAGAGTGTTTGGGACTTCGTTCTAGGTTTAAGAGGGCGCTAATGTTGCATCCCGGCATATTCTACGTGTCGAGTAAGATTGGCACACATACTGTGGTATTGAAGGAGGGTTATAAAAGGGGAATGTTGATTCAGAGGAGCCCGTTGATGGAAATGAGGTATAAGTTTGTTCATCTCATGAACAAGGTGACTGAGGATAAAAAACAAAAAGATACACAGCAAAAAGGTAGTCATGATCAGAATGAAGGTGATGAAAAGGAACCTCACGATGATATGGAAGAAGAAGAAGAAGAAGAAGAAGATGATGAGGATGATGAGGACTCTGATGATGTGTATAATGACTACAATGATGATGAGATGGACAATGAGGCTAGAGATGTGAAGCGTAACCGGAGATTGAACTTGAGGACAAGAGTTGATGATCAGAAGCTTTCAGCAAACTCACCACGGACGTCAAGAAATCGAAACAAAGTTGTGGAAAGAACCTCTAGAAGATCGTCCTGGAGAGCAGATAATAATGATGATGACACGGACAATGAGGCTAGAGATGTGAAGCCTAGCCGAAGATTAAACTTGAGTACAAGAGTTGATGATAGGAAGCATTCAGCAACCTCGCCGAGGGCGTTCTCTGGAAGAAATCGAAACAGAGATGTGGAAAGAACATCAAGAAGATCATCTTGGAGAGCAGAAAATAATAGTGAGCAAGATGCTCCAACAAGATATGAGGACAGAAAGCTTCCAATAAGATCATTGAGGACTTCGTCTGGACGAAGTTCCGATAGGGCCGAAGAAAGAACCTCAAGATCTTCTAGGAGGCCGGAAATTAATGATAATCGATATGCTCACCAAAGATCAAATAACAAGTTAGATCTTCATAGAAACCGGGGAAGATCTGAACAAAGGAGGGCTTTCACACCATGAAAAGTTTTTCTCTCTGCGAAGGCAGTGCAGCAATAGGTTTGCTTTTGATTGTTTGAGGTTTGTCAGTTGTCATATATGCTGCTCTAAGGCTGTAACAACATATTGCAGAATCTTGCCCTATCCAATTTTGATAATTTAAGCTGATTTTCCTGTGTGGTTCTTAATTAAATGATGCATATAGACTTTATTATCATGTATTAGTTGCGATTTAGCATGTAATTTATGATGTGCCACCTGCTGATTTTGCTTGCTCTGCACCAGTGTATGTGAGTTTCCTGTATCTTTGTTGTGGTTTCTCAAGATTGTCTCTGATAAGCGACATATTTCTTATAATGGTTAGAACACTAAGGGGCCGTTTGGTTTGAATACGGCTTATGCCGGGATAAGTTATAGTAGTATAAGTTATACTGGGATAAGTTATGCTGGGATTGTTTTTTATCCATTGTTTGGTATGTTGTATTAAATATGACAATTGCATAATTTGTAAGAAGAATGTGTAAGTTATACCGGTGCTAATTACCCCACCCTCTATAAGGTATAAGTTATCCCGGTGTTAATTTTAATCCTGGGATAATTTATACCTCGTTTGCTAACCAAACGAAGTATTAAGGTGGTATTAAATTTTTATACCAGCACTTTACCTTCTTATACCTCAAACCAAACGACCCATAAGGGGTCGTTTGGTATGATGGATAAGCAAAAATAATCCTGAGATAAAAATTTAGTACTACCTTATCCCTTATTTGGTTACTAATTCTGGGATAAGTTATCCCATGATTAAAAATAGTACCTGGATAACATGTACCTGCCAGAGGGTGGAATAGTAATCCCATGATAAGTTATTTCAGGATAAAGCAGTAAAATTGACAATCTCAGTATTAATACAACATACCAAACGGTCAATAAGAAATAATACCAGTATAACTAATCCCAACATAACTAATCTCATCATAACTTGTCTTCAAACCAAGCGATCCCTAAATGGATTAAGTCTAGACATGTAGCATGATTTGAATGTCTAAAATACATTAGACATTTTTTCATCTCTCCAGTAAATCTGGTGGTCTTTCCCCATTAAAGTTATCTCTCTTTTGTAAGTGTACTCAATCTGCTTCTGTGTTATGTAGATGTTGCAGGTCTCAATCTTGCAGATATTACATTTTAACCCCCCAAGATTCTACTCTTGTTATGAAGCTATATAGTAGAAACAAGCAGGAGTTACCTTTTCTCAAATAGAAGCAAACAGGGGTCCTTTCTTTTTACTTTCTTGGTGACAATATCAAAGAATAATAAGGTCTATCTGGAAACATTGCTATGGAAATGATATTGATACAAAACATACAGCTTAGCAATTTCTCTTGAACATAGTATGAAGCAAATTTTAGGTCAAGCATAACTACTAAGTCTTCTTATTGATAACGCAATAAGCACTGACCTGCCTTCCAAATGCTGTAGAAACGTCCATCAGGTCCTTTTTAACTTATTAGTTACTTTTTTTTTTATGACCGAGAAATTCGTCTGGGGCCGATCCTTTGGACCAACCGCAGCCTTCGAAACTCGGTGGATAATTGGCTCGCCCCTCTACCTTTCTCCCCTTAAATACCGGGCTTTGCTTTGTATGGTGTGGGGGCTTGAACCTGTGACCTTAGACACAAATCCACCACCCTTTGCCACTTAAGCTAGGCCCTGGAGGCACTTATTAGTTACTTTTTCCTGCTTTGTTAATTCTCTTTGCATCAATAAAAACCAAAAAGTACTTTTCTATACCTTAAAAAAGAATATTGGTTTTCTTAGCTCAATTGGCATAGGTTGAGGGACTTTGGCTTAGGTCACAGGTAGCCCTGTGCCAATCGATCTAAGTCCAGTATTTAAGTGGAGAAGGGCAGAGGGGCGGGCCATTATCCTCGAGTTTGTTCTAAGGTTTGGCTCTAAACAGATATCGGTCATGAAAAAACAAATATGGTTCTGGTCGTGTCTGTTTTCTCCGTCTCAATTACTTTTTGAAATCATTGTGAAGTATAGGATTGTTGTTTTAGAATGGTGAAGCATTTAAGAAAGGACAGCAAACAATTATTTGCAGCTGAAAGATATCATCATGATTCTGGTTTAGGCCAGTCATTTAGATAAAAATTCTAGAAATCCTGACTTGAATGGGTGCACAACTTAGTAAAACGGATTAGTCCTTCGTTGAAAAGGTTCTTGGTAGGAAGAATGAGTGAACAACATTCTTTTACCTCTCTTTTCCTGTTCATACTTCAAAAAAAGAAAAAATTAAAGGAAAAAAGAAAAAAGAATGAGTGACAATGATGTAAACATCTACTATTAAAGTAAAATGGAGATAAGTCAACGGTTGAATGACTAGTATGCTCAGTTTGTTCTCATGACAAGTATGCTGTTCGTCTTCCTGTCTGTATGTTACCAGCAGAGTTTCAGGTAAGAAAAATGGGTGTTTAGTCTGTTGACCTTCGTTTAAATATTGAGCAAATATAGAGCAGGTTTGGAGTTGAATTAGAAAAAATGCATGTAGGAATCCTACAAATGTGGTCTTAACAAATGTTACCATCTTCTTCTTCTTCTTCTTCCAAAAAAAAAAGGAAAAGAAAATGTGGTCTTAACACCATTGATGTAAAACTTGCCATATTCTTCATTCATGGTCTGTTGTATGTGGAATTTCATCCTCTCAGTTTGGTTTTTCATTTTCGTGGACCTATTTCCCCTTTAAATTTCTCTTGCCCGAGTTCCTTCAGTCTATCAAAGGGCCTTTTGCAATTTTTTTTTGAACAGGTAAGTAATGGATATATTGATAGAAAAAAAAGGGGACAAATCTAGCACTAAGATGGTACTAGTACATTTTACATAGTCAGAACCCTTCTATATGGAAAAACAAAAATAAGGGTTCCTTTGTACATTCCTGTCCCTGTAGTGAGTCGATGAAATCTACCAAGCTATTTTCATCTGACATTGTGAAGGTTATACCAAAAAGCCTTAAGCATCTAAACTTAATCTTCTGTATAGATTCTGCTTTTCCATTTACAATTTTATTAAGCTTATTGGCGATTATTTTCGTTTTCATGTTTAGGGACTACCTATTTAACTGATGTGATTGGAATTATTTTCTTGCACTACACTACAAACTCATTACTAGAAGGACCATTTTATGTTTATACTCCTATGAAATTCTGTTGCTATGATGAACTATTTGGTCCATAATTTTTAGCTTTGATATAATTCAGTTGATTGCATGACTCCAATTCATATGAAGGCTTAGTCATTAGATATGGAAAATATTTATGCATTTACATACGAAGAAAAAACCATTTTTTGATAAGATTTTTGCATTTGCATACGACTGAAATGAACCGTAACTCCATTATTCTAGGTTTTGGTTCTTTGACCCTTAATCATCTTTATCCTTGCAATGAACCCTCTTAACTTTTGATATTGTAGTAGCTAGCCGCTTTGTCTTGTTCTGTATGAATAACATTGATAAAAACTAGAAAATATGATTGGCACTTGTTGTTTAGGGGTTAAACATGCTTATATTTTTTTGGATGATGGGGGTGGCTTTCATCTCTCTCATTCTCTCCTCTTTAATGAAGGCTTTATCAAGCTATTCTCGATGGGTTACTGCTGACCCAGCTATCACTCTTCTCCGCAAGCCCTCTTGTTTTATGCCTGGTGATTTCTTAGATGAACTGTCCAACTGCTCCTAGGATCAAGCTCCTGTCCACACATAAGGTTTGCACCATTGCCACAAAAACACGGTCGAAAACTCCTAGGATCAAGCTCCTGTCCACATATTTAACTGTTCTTTGTGTTGGTAATTTTGTCAGCAGAAGTTAGTTTTTAGCCATTTATTACATGTTAAATTGAAGAATAAGCAAGCTGGCCGGTGATGTTAATTTAATCTGTGTGCATATAACTTAGAATAACTTTCTATTTCCTTTTTATTGGCGAATTAGCACTGCAGTCAATAATAACATTGCTATGTTACAACATCCTTTTGATGTACTCGTATCAAATGGGAGTGACTTGGCTATATCGTGCAAATTCTTCAAAATACGATAAGATAAGAAGAAAAAAAAATGCATGGACCCGTATTTGGATATGTATAAATGTGGACTCTAAAGGGCTCCTATTTAGAAATGAGATTTTTACATTCCTATGCCACATAGGAAACCTTATTACTCTCAATGTTTAAGGTTTGACTTAATTACACTTAGTATACCAAATTACCAATTCTATACCATAATTAATTGTACATTTTTTACTCCTTAATTAAAGGAATCTGCACGTTTCTCTCTCCTAACCCCTCAGTCCCACCCACGTTTTACCCATACCCACGTTCTTTTTACCATTTTCCATCTTCTGAAACCAAATTCTACCTCTAAATTCACAGAAAATTGAAGAAACCCTTCAACAAGGTTGGTTCCCTATTTTACTCCAGTTGAAGTTCATCAATGAAGAACAACAAAGTTCATCAAAATTGAAGTCAAATCTTCAAAGTTCATACACACTTTTACCTTCAGCTTCAAATTTTCTCAATGAAGAAGAACAAACCTTCAAAGAGACAAGAGAGCAGCGATTCCACCATATACAGCCATTAAAAAGTTTTGTAGCTTTGAATTCAAATTGGGTTTTCAAAAATTATTATTTATTTTGATTGGGTGTTGTTGAAAATAATTGGGAATATGTTTTGGAGTTTATATCTCAATTTTGAGGGGTTTTGGTGAAGATTAGACTTGGTTTTGACTGAAATTCAGATTAAAACTCGAAGAAGAAGAAGAAGACATATTGCAGAAGTTGTAGATAAATTGTAGATAAATTGTAGACTGTTTTTTGCAGAAGATTTTGTAGAAGTTTTAGTCATTTTGGATTTGTGAAAACAGAAAACAATGCATCTACAACCAGAATACAAATAATCTACAATTTATCTATAAAATATCTACAAACTGGAATTTTAATATCCCAATTCCCATTTCAATTGTAGCATAATTGGCATTTTCGACATAATTGCATTTTTTGCAGAAGATTTGTAGAAGTTTTAGTCGTTTTTGATTTGTGAAAACAAAAAACAAAGCACCTACAATTAGAATACAAATAATCTACAATTTATCTACAAAATATCTACAAACTGGGCACACTGAATTTTTATATCCCAATTCCCATCCAATTGTAGCATAATTGTGATTTTTGACATAATTACGTTTTTTCAGAAGATTTGTAGAAGTTTTAGCCATTTTTTATTTGTGAAAACAGAAAATAAAGCATCTACAATCAGAATACAAATAATCTACAATTTATCTATAATTTCTCTACAATTTCTGCAATATGTCTTCTTCTTCTTCTTCTTCTTCTTCTTCTTCTTCTTCTTCGAGTTTCAATCTTAATTTCAGTCAAAACCAAGTCTAATCTTCACCAAAACCCCTCAAAATTGAGATATGAACTCCAAACCATATTTCCGATTATTTTCAACAACACCCAATCCAAACAAATAATGATTTTGAAAACCCAAATTTGAATTCAAAGCTTTCAAGCTTTTTAATGGCTATCAATGGTGGAAAATATCTGGAAGAATATTTACTTCCATAATTGTAGCGCGCCTAAATAGCAATATCTGGAAGAATATGATTTGATTTGATTTACGCCAAATCTTTTTAGAATATTTTGTTCCTCAATTTTAGCTCGACAAATTAGGAAGATTCAGCTACTATTAATTAGTATTTAATGATTGGTATAATAACTGTAGAAAAAATGTGGACAGGGCGGGTAAATTAGAAACTATGCACATTTTTGGTAATAAGGTTTCATATATGGTATAGGAAAGAAAAAATCTCTATAGAAATTAACCAGTGTGTCCTGGATTTCAGTTGTCTTGAGTTGTCTTGAAATTAAGATTTTTGGTTTAAAATTTCAGGATAAAATAAGTAATGATTAATTTTTAAACAGGACATCTGTGCACTTGCACCTATAAACGTGTACCAATGTGTTCTGGAGTCAAATTAACATTGTAGCATTGTGTCACGTTCTTAATTAGTCGTTAACTAAGTACACGTGCGACACTTGACAACTCGCTCCTGATCTTGCACAACTTGCTCATGTTCTTGCTATGCCAAGTCAGCCTTACTACGCTCGAGATCGCTAAGAGAATGTTAGAAAGAACACAAGAAAATTTGTTAATGAAGCATGTATTAGAGAGAACTTGAATTGTTTGTTTGATAAATTACAAATGAATGACCCCCATTATATACTAGTCTCCTAAGGGCTAGTATGTAAATATTAATTGTTACATAAGTCCTTAATATTTATAAGATAAGGGCTTTCTCTAGAACTCTCTATAAAACTAGAAGATTTCAAAGACTTTCCTAGAAAATTCATAGGTATCTAGGGTCTTCCTAGGAGTGGCAAACGGGCGGGTCGGATCGGATATGATTCGGGTCGAAAGTGTGTAATGAAAAAACGGATAAATTATCCGACCCGACCCATATTTAATACGGATAAAAAATGGATTAATTACCAGCGGATAATATGTGTAACCATATTATCCATGACTTCTTGCATATGATCACCTTTGGGAGAATTTTTAGTCTCCTTAACTTGAGGAAACCCCAATTTGAGACTTTACAAATGTAAAAGTTAGACCCCTTGCTTATCCATTGGTTATCCATTTTCTAAATGGATAATATGGTTCCTATTCATATTTGACCCGTTTTTAGAAAGTTCATTATCCAACCCATTTTTAGTGGATAATATGGGTCGTTAAATGTTTTCTTTTAGCTATTTTGCCACCTTTAGGTCTTCCTAAGGAAATGTCCATACTTCTCTTGAATTTTTTCACAAATGCTAGCCTTCCTCTTATATATGTGAGTTTCCACATGGCACTAATATATGCCAAATAGCGGCTATGTGACATGATGACATGGCGGTTCATCACAATTGGCTAAAACATGTAATATGGTGGTACATCCAACACAGAAATACTGATGCGTGCCCGTGTGCGAGAAACAATTTGCACATGTAACACAAAAACACAGGTTATTTTGCATAAGCTGTTAAAAAGGAATGAGAATGTTTGCAAGTATATTTTATATATATACAAAGCATATGTCATTTTTTTGAATAGCATTAATTCTGCTAAGCCGTAAAGTAGAAGCATGTAATCTTTATAGTCTATATATATATTCAAAGAAATTCCATTGTCATTGGTGAATATAGAATTTCTTCTTTTACTGGAGTTGTCCTCATTACTCACTAAAGATAGTAAGTGGAACTAAAATTGATCAAAACCAGGAGAAAGCAATTAAAAGAGAGTTTAGTGCTGCTAAGTGCTAAGTAAAAAAGAAGGAACAAAATTATATGCTCTGTGGAGTTTCTTCAGCCGTACACCTTGAAAGACAAGACAACTTTCACTATTCCACTATACTAACAACTCCATTTTGACTAGGACGATGTCCTTTGAAACTTGTGGTATAAAACAAATCTTAAACATGCATATGTGTGGATGTACATGAGTTGGGCTGGTTTGATTTTTTGCAAAACCAAACCAAACTAAATATGTTGATTGTTCGGGTTATCGGGTTTTTTTAGCACATGAATATTGTTTTAAAATTATACTTTCTTAGAGTTATAGATAAAGTTTTAATAAGTTAATTTTTGTTTAGTAAGGATCGAACAAACTGTCAAACATATGATGTATTAGAATATTCTTATGGGAGATTTTTTTGGGTAACACATGATAGTTATTTTTTAGTCTAAAAATAAATTTTCAGTGATGTACACTTTCGAGCTTTACGAATTTTAATAATTAAACACAAAAATTAATATGAAACCTAAATAATGACATGCGCTATTTAATTAACGATAATCGATAAAATATCATTTCAAATTCAAAAAAGATATAAGAGAGTACGTAATAGATCTTGACATATGAATATGGAAGAAAGAGATTGATGTACTTTAATAACACTTGATAAGAAAGTGATAATAATCATAGAATCAAAGATTATTTAAAGTAAATAAAAATGAATGCACTTCATAGTTATATTAAGTATTACATCCCATGAGGACCATTGATGTTTTTAGATATTTGTCTAAATAAAATCCTATATAATTTTTTTTTAAATATAAAAATTATAAATTTATGTGTCGGGTTGGTTCGTGTTTTTCTTACTCATTACTGAACCAAACCAAATCAAACCTAGTTAGTCTTTTTGTCGATTTTGGTTTAGTTTTTCGGTTTGATGCAATTTTTAAAGTAGCTAGTTTCAACACCAATGTGGCTATATCTCATTAAGGAAAGTGTGCCACATAAGTTTAGACAAAAAGAAGAGTACTATTTTACTGTTTGATAAATTTAGGGTGGATTAGCTTACATGCATTAATAAAAAGTATCTCAATATAAAATATCGTATAATTAATACACTGTTTGGTTACGTACAAGAAATGCGATGTCTGGTTTGTTTCATCAAAATTCCACAATGCATTTGTTAATTATTTCATGCAGAATAGATATGTGGAATATAAGCCCCAGGTCTTTTTCCTTGCAACTTGCTTATATGAAAAATAAGAAGTTTAGTCCGTTTATTATATGTAACTGTTGGACAAACTCATGCCAAGTTAACATGTTACATGTGGGCATAGTGGCACTAAACGTAACAGGTCCTCTCTAGCCGTTATATTTCGTATTGGAGGGTTTATACAGTGGAATAAATTAAATTGAGACCGATTTTTATTTTTTTTTCCCCAAAATAAAGACTTCATATTACTGCATCAACCAACAACAAAGTTCAAAAGTAGTCTTTGCATTCTGGACAATCCAAGTTGGGAAAAACTTCTCCCAGGAGATGTCCTTCAACAAAGAAATAGAAAATTTAGCTAAACTATGAGCTACTTTATTTGTTTAACTTCCTTGGAATATAAAGAAACTCGACGTGATCAAACATGCTTGATAGCTTCCAAATGTCTTCACAGAACACCTCTATCTCCTATGAAGTAGCCACATGTTTTTGGATCATATCAACAACATTCTTAGCATCAAATAAAATGGAAAATATTTATCTGCATCATATGTTTCCATTAAAGGTGAAAATATATATTAATTAATTATGATTAAAATGTTATAATATTTTTGATATAAAAGGGTTGGATTGTAATTCGACACATCTTCTTTCGATGTGAAAACACACAAGAGTTTAGTAAATCTGTAATCTGTTATAAGTAAGTTCTTAGAGCCAGAAACGGAATCTAAGCTTTTAAATCGTTCATTGTGAATACCATTATAACTCATATTTTATGACAATAGTTTTGAACTTAGGCTACTTTATATATAACAAAATAGTTAAAATTATATACTTGAGGGCATGGTGAATTGCATATTTCAAAATCTGGTAAAAAGAAAAACAGCATATTTAAGCAAATTGTACTAAAGCATGAAAGATTTTGCTTTAAATACACGTATGTTTCAAGTTCAAACATGATTAAAATTCATTTGTGCTTGTACATGACAACAGTAAATGATTGGTAGGGTTTCCCTTTAAAGCATCCACATATAGTACCAAAAAGATGACTAAAGTTGTAATTCTCATTTATAATCATTTGCTTTCCCATGCATGGATAATTTGATGGTGGAATTTATTCGTTTACTGTTAATTGGAATCTCATTCCTTTATAAATCTTTGTTGAACGTCGGTTACTGCATTTACTGCAATCTTTATTGCCATGAACAGATCAAAGTTGAAAACTTGAAATCAACACTTTGTACTATGCTCATGGTGGATACTCCTATAGTTTTTTTTTTTTTTTTTTAATTTTTAAATTTCTCCCTTTCATTTTTTCAATAATTTCGATTGTGGGGGGATTTGTCTTCACTCTCCGCTTTATTTAGTGTGCTAAAATGCCTGATGAACGGTTGTGATTGACCGGAGGAGTATTCACAGGATACCGTTGAACATGTGTGAGCCCCATCTAGTAAAATAAAATTTGCATCATCGATCATCGATGTTTTTTTTCGATCTCTATGCATTCACCGCTCCACCAAAAATTGCCTCTGCACCTACTGTACTCCAGCTTGGTTAACTTCTCTGAGTATGCGTTTTGTTTCTCTCACATCTAATTATTCAATATATAACATTGGTAGATCTTAGGTGAAAAATAAACTAATTCAACTAATATGCTTGAAATGCCTAGAAACAAGAAGCTATGATAGGAAAGTACGTAGTCAACAAAAAATGGTAAATTGTGACTTTCCAATTTATATGTTATGCCTCGTATATTGGTAAGCTAAACGATTCTCGAACATTTGGCATCTTAATAACACGACTAGTACCATTTTGAGGTAATAAATACTACGCTATATTCTTTAAAATATTCAATTTACCGCACTATAAGCGCTTTTACCTGCTCCTCTTTCATTACTCATGAAGTTATTCCCACAAAAGCAAAACGTCCCCGCCACAATCTTTCCTCGAATAATCTTTTTCATATTTCAAAGTCATTCAAATTCCTTCGTACCAAGAGGAATCTTGACGCAACAATAAAATTTGTCATTATATGATCAGGAAATAACAGGTTCAAGTAAAAAAAATATATAAGGTAAAATTGTGTACATATAAGACATGGATTCAAATATCAACGAATTAAGATAAATAAATAATAGGTAACTTCTTTTTATTTGCGTAAATTTTGGTGGATAATATTTACATATTATATGTCTATTCTAGTTGAAAATCGCAAATATTGGGTAAAATAATTAGGATGCGTATAGACTGTTTCGAACTTGCAAGAGCATTTATCCAAAGGGCCTTTTGAGGGAGGACCGATATATATTGAGTTGTCTTTTCATATTTTGTGAATGTCCCCACACATGATAAACACTAAATCTTGTAAACTTTCCCCATCCACTACTTCGTCCTGAAAATGGCACCTGCTTAGGATCCCACTTCTCATTCTCTGACAGACAAAAACTGAAACATACAAATAGAAAGAAAACAAAAGACTTGTGGATAAGCACGCTCAGCAATATCCTTCTCCTTGCGTCTTGTTTCTATTCGGTGGTCGATAATGCATTCAAATTCTGACTAATTCGAAGTATTCGTGTTACCATAATCCTTAGCAATCTATAATACCGGTAAGGAAACAAAAATATATTTACTTTATTACTCCCTCTGCTCACTTATTATTGACTATAATGAACCAAAAGAAATAAGTAATAGATTGAGAAAAACGTAACACCTATAATAATGATATTGTATTGAGAAATGATTTGAGGAATGAGTAGTAAATAATAAGGATAAAATATGAAAAGAAATCTGATATTCTCTTGGTTTACTAAAATGAAAATGTATTTTTATTATAATAGATAAGTAAAAATGAATGGAATGAGTATTTTTCTGAATATGGCAAAATCATTCATGGAATCAGAGTAAGAAAATAATCTTGCACTTGAAAGAAAGTATAAGTAAATACTTTAAATTATTAGAAGATAATTTCACTTTTTTTCCCCTTTAGATGTAAGATGAAACAAAAACTTCTGTAAACTAAACATGTTTTGAGAGTCAAGTTAACAAACTTTTAGAGAAAGACTGCAATAAAATCATAATTCCGAAATATTTATCCAAAACCGTCTATATTCTTCGGTTTAAAAGAGACTATTTGGATGAAGTCAAAATAGCACGTGCTAGCCAGTTTTCGGGTTGGTAATTAAAAAATTGTCAGAGTTTACAAAATTATTAGAAAATAGCTACTATTTTGCTGCAATACGGAAAATTCCAACATAATATACTAGATATTGGAGCACCTGCGTATGAACTTCCAGCATATTATGTTAGAACTGCAACACACGGAATGTTCCAGCATAATATACTGGATACTGAAGCACATGTATATGGACTTCCAGCATATTATGTTGGAACTCCAGCACATTATGGAATTCCAACATGTTATGCTGGAAGTTCTCACATAAAAAATTCACATTCCAGCATATTATGCTGGAATATTTTCGGATTTTGAACAGTGTTCTTATTCAGATTTATCTTTTACATGAAAAGTATAGCTAAGTTTGATTACTTTTGAAATTGTAGCTATTTTTCAATTATGTAAGGCCCTGTAAAATTTATAACTAAAACTCGGGGTTTCGTGGTGCCAAGGTGGGCTAATGCAATTGAGCCACGGTACGGACTTTTTGGGTTGAACGGAACGTTATGGAGTTGAAGAAACATTATTGCAGAACAGGGCATTTCTGCGCTCCATTATGCGACTGCATAGCTGATCTGCGGACCCCAAATCAACAACAGAGTGAAGTAAAGAAATGGGAAATTTTTGGAGGTTGGCGGTCAACTATGCGACCACATAACCGTTTCGCGGGCCGTACATCTGTCGGTGAAGCCAGCATGAGAAATTTTGGAAGGAGGTTTTGCGGTCCTTTCTGTGACCGCAGAATTGGTTTGCGGACCGCAGACCTATCGCATACCTATACAGAAATACCCACTTCCGGAGGGCCATTATACGGTGCACTTTGCGGACCGCAGAAGTGTTATGCGGTCACATATGCGATCGAAGATCTGCATCGGGGCTTCATTTTTTTCTAATTTCATAACTCGACCCTATTTGATATATAGTCGTTAGGGGCCATTTGTAAAGGGAAAGTCTGATATTTCTAGAGAAAGAAAGTGCCATAGAGTGAAAGGGGAAGTCCCTAAGCTAATTGATCATCAACCCTTGCTCAAAAGTTGGAGAGTTCACAAGGAAAACTCACAAGGTTTTCATCCAAGAGGTAAGTGATGTTTTATACTTCAATACCACACAAGAGGGTGATATGTGGTACCCAATTTTTTGCTTAACTTGATTATAGAAAGACATGGTTCTTCTACGTGTTCCAACTACTACTGTTGCGGAATAATAAGTACAAAAATTAAAGAACACAAAGATTTTACGTGGAAAACACCTGGCTCAAAAGGTGAAAAAAACCATGACCTACTTTTCAGTAGGATTTTCCCAAACTCTCCACTAAAATCACTGAGCCAAAAACTGCATTTACAAAATCTCTTTTGTAAACCTAGGATTAACTCCAATCCCGTTGTGGCACACAGCCTCAACTGTTGCGACAACTTCAAGTTAACTCTAACTTGAAAACTCCTGCTACCTAATACAATTGCTTCTAGATAAGTTGAAAGGTACAATATGAAAACACCTACTACAATTGAACTAGAATAAAAGATAGACACTTGGAACTGGTTCTTCTATCTGGTTCAAGTAGCTTCAGGTTTGCACGCTTGAATCACACACGAATTGCTTGC